>NW_007727728.1:71317-88196 GCF_000696425.1 Galeopterus variegatus | reverse complement strand
AGGGGGGGGGGGGGGGAGGGATAGTTGGGTGTGGGACACATGGTACTTGTGGTAATAGGCCTGCTGCCGGTATGAATCTGGCCCTCACATCATGGGCACGAGGGGTGACAATTAGCTTCGTATTCACGAATATTCATAACCAAAAAAAAAAAAAAAAAAGATCCCAAGCCTCCTCCAATGCCTCCTGACATGCTGCGCCTTTGTGCCTTTGTGTATTGCCTTTCTTCTCCCACTAGCAAATAAGCTCCACGAGCTTAAAGTAAGCTTGCTTCTTGTGTCTTTTGCTGGCTGTGGTGTCCCCTACAACAGGAGGACTGCCTGGCTCTTAGTAGATGCTCAATGAACATCTAACGAGTGAGTGAATTCCGGTTCTAATGGAGGCTCGACTGCTTAACTTTCAAACTCAAGTCTGATTCCATGAAAAAAGCTGCAGAAAAAGTGGGGATCCTTTACTTTCTTCTCTTCCTCCCCCTCGGCACAGCCAGGATTCCTAGTGCCTCCCTTTTGTCACCGTCCCTCCATTGCCACCACCACTGAAGCCCTTCCTCCTCCCTGTCCCCATCCAAGGGCTCTTTCTTCCATCTCCTGGACCCACCTCATGCCCGACCCACCCCAGGCCTTCCACACAGCCCCCCATTCCACGGGGGCCCCACTGACCTTTGCTTCCCATCCCCCTTACTTTAGGTCCCTGATCTGCTACTGTCCAGGAAGGGGGTGAGCAGGCAGGTTTGCATGACAAGCCCTAGGACGTGAATGGCCCCTACATTTGTTCTAAAACAATGTGGAACCAACCCATGCCTTTCACTTGGGGTCACAGAGATTTGGTTTTGTCACCGCAGTCTGGGACGTCCCTCTCTTCTCTCTCTCTCCGGGACTCTCCTACACTTCCTCTCAGCCCCTCCCCACACCCCGTCTCCCTCCAGCCTTCCCGCTTCTCCTGTCCTCTCTCGTTCTCTTTCTCTCTCTTTCTGCCCCTCCACTGTCCCCATTCCCACCACGCCCTTCACCGAGGCCTGGTTTGCTCTTCTCTCCCCACCTCTGTCTTTCCCTGTCTCTGACACTTGCAGCCACCACGTGTGTTTGCTCTTGGGCCCTTCCTGTCTCCCCTGCTGTCCTAGTCCCTGTTTCTGTGTGTCTTTCTCAGTCTTTCTGACTCTGAGTCTGATCTCTCTGACTGTGTCTACACATCTCTGCCTCTCTGCCTCCATCTCTGCGTCCTGTTCTCTGTCTCTGTGGCTCACTTCTCAGCACGGTGCCTCCTTCAGCCACTCTGCAGCCTTAGACACCAAGAGGGTCCAGGGGGAACAGGAAGAGAGCCAGGCCGGGCTTCCTTACCTCACCCCCTCGGAAGCTGCACAATGTCATTCTGTCCATCGGAATGTGCTGGGGCTGAGACCTGGAGTTGAGGAAATCCATCTATCATTTCTTATGGAAATGGCCTCTTCCCAGGAGGCCACGGCCTCCCCCTCGCCGGCCCATGAACTCTGCGAGCACCTGAAGGAGCTTGCCTTGCTGGGAAGAGGGTTCCACGTGGGAGCAGCTTTCCAAGGAAAACATCGCCTTGACAGATCATGTGTTGGGAGGGAGCTGGCTCCACACACTGTAAATTGCCAGCCTGACTTCCCCCCGCAGGGCCTGTGGTTCCCAGGGTGAGGTCCTCCTGCTGGGCCAGGTTGAGGGTGGCACAGCTGGACCTGGTGCCCAGGGAGGGAAGGCCTGGGTGCAGGGGGATCTCGAGGACACCAGCAGCCAGGCCAAGCCCCTGAGCAGAGCAGAGGTTAGGGCGAGCCAGGCACAGGGAGCTGGAGCCACACCCAGGGGATTGTCTGGGGCTTTGTGGTTTACAAAGTATGTCCATAGGCAGAACCTCTTCTGTTTTCACATCAAGTGGGGCTTCTTAGCTCTATTTTAGGGAAAGGGGTATTAAGACTCAGAGAAGGGAATGACTGAAAGGTCCACAGACATTAGGGGCAAAACTGAGAATGTCTAGATCAAAATCCTATCCCTCTTTCCCTCCTGTCCCCTATTTATTGTTGGAGAAGATTCCTGGAGGAGAACGGTGTGAGCTTGGGCCTGAATACTGAAGTGAGCAACACCATGTATTCATTCATCCGTTCATTTGTCCACCAAACATTTACGAGGCATCTACTCTGCACTAAGTGCCCAGGGGCCACGGGGGTAAATGTCACGTTTTCTGCCTTTGTCTCAGAAGCTCTCAGTCTGTAGGTTGACACACCCAGAGTAAAGTAAAAAGCGAATACGACTGTATGGAAAGTACCAGTGGGAAGAGGGGGGATCTAAAGGAAAATCTGGGGGAATCTAAAATCCCCTTTCAGCTGAGAGGAGGGCAGTTAGAGAAGGTTTCCTGGAGGAAGTGGTCTGTGAGCTGCTCTTGGGGGAAGGGAATTGCAGGCAGCTGGAACAGGCAGGGTGGTGTGGAGGTGTAGAAGCCTAAAAGCAAGACAAGTCCAGAAAACGGGGCCAGCCAGCTTGGCTGGAGGGAGGGGAACAGAGAGAAGCAGAGGAAAGGAAGGGTGGAGAGGGTCCAGGTCCTGGGAAGAGCTTGAGAAGGGAAGGTTGGGCTTTATCCCAAGGGTAAGGATGTCATGAGAGGGTTGATGGAGGCAACAGGGTCTCAGCTTTGCACTTTAGAGCTGGAATCTATGGGAAGAGTTGGCAGGGATGTAGTGAGGAAGACTTTGTGACATTTGTGGTGATTAAGATGCCTGGAGTCCTGCCTTGGCCACAGAGCTGCTGTGGGATAAGTTAATTCCTCTATGCCTCAGTTTCCTGACTTAAAAAAGGGAGTAATAACAGTGCCTTCCTCTTAGAGCCGTCCCTGAGATGAGATGAGATGATGCAAAGACTGACGGTGGCTGTTGACATTATAGTGGTGTGAATCTTAGTCCATAGATTTGGGTGCAGGGCACAGTGAGTCCCTGTATTGCCTAAACAGGAATTTAGCCTTTGAGTCCCTACTTCACTGAGCTGGTAGGTGGAAAGATGACCTTAGTGACTTCAGGCTTCCAGGATATTGCACTTTCTTGGGGGGGGAGGGGCTGCTCTGGTTGTTAGTCAGCTGTCCCTTGCCCTTGCCACATGGTTCCTCCTGGCCCAGTGGCTCTAGGAGGCTCCATCCGTGCTGTTCTGGGGTGAGTCTGTCCAGATGCACCTCCCACAGACACATCGCCCCTGAGCAATCCGTCCTCTCTGCTTGAGGATCCACTGAGCTTGCTCTGTTCCTCTGCACAGCCTAGGTCTGTGGAAAATCCTGCCCCTGCCTGTGTCTTCCAAGTTAGTCCATCTCATTTCTCTGTTTCAGCTCCTCCGCACAGCCCTATTTCTCTTTTCCATCTCCTCTGCAGAGGCTCTCAGCGCTCTTGGGCTTAGATTTTTAAAAAGAAAAGCTGGGAACATTTGCTGACCATGTTTTTTCATGCCCTGCCACCCACCTCCTCTGAGGCAACGAGTTGTTCTCTGCTGGAGTGAGGGAAAGGGCAAGAAGACACTACAAGGGGAAGATTAAAATGTAACTATTAACATATCACCCAATGCCATCATCATCATCTCAATAAGAGGAACAAAATGAGGAGCAGGGAGCAAGCGCACCGGAGGAGGGCCATGTTGCATGAGCAGAGGTCTGACGGTTGAACTCAGCAGTGTCCATACAAGGGGAGGGCAGTGTGGGAAGCAGCCAAGCTGGGGGCAGGGGCCACAGACAGGTCCACAGGCTGCTGCTGGCTCAGTTTTTCCCTCCACCACCCCTCATGGCTCAGCCCAGGTGCCCACCTTGCCCAGCCTCACTCCAGAAGCTCTTTCTGTGAGCAACTCAGCCTCACAGCTACAGCCTCTCCCTGGCAGTCAGCTGGGGCAGGACCCCATCACTGCCCTGGCCATGGGGTATTCCTGGCAGATTGGGACAGACTCATGTGAGTGCAAGGGCACACTCAGACCCCAAAATAGAGACCCACACTGGAGTCCACACACACCATCACTGACACATTCAGACACGCAGGACAGGCACACACTCACATTCACGTGTGCATAAGCATACGCCCAGGTGCACACTTGTGTGGAAAGCTCACAGACACACACATAGTACTGTCTGCACTTACACTCCCACACCCACCACCTTTCTGTTCACACTCGAACATGTACCCACTGGCATGCACATCTGTTCTCTTACATGCAAATATACTCTAAACACATATCCTCACTGCATCACAGATCCTCGCACCAGAACAAGCAGTAAATAAGACAGTGTCCCTCAGGGAGTATGTTAGTCAGCTTAGGCTGCCATAACAAAGTACTACCGACTGCATGACTTGAATAACAGAAATTTACTTTCTCGCAGTTCTGGGGGACAGAAGTCTGAGACCAAGGTGTGGGCAGGTGGTTTCTTCCGGAATCTCTCTCCATGGCTTGTACGTGGCTGTCTTCTCCTTGGGTCTTCACAGGGTCTTCTCTCTGCACCTGTCTGTGTCTAATCTCTTCTTATATACCAGTCATATTAAATTAGGACTTAGACTAATGATCTCATTTAACCTTAATGACCTCTTTAAAGACCCCATCTCCAAATGCAGTCACATTCTGAGATGCTGGGGTTTAGGACTTCAACATATGAATTTGGGGGGATACACTTTGGTGTGTAACAAGGGGCTTGCCTCTGACAGGGTGGAGAGACACAACAAACAGAAATGAAAAATGGTTCAGCTGTGATAAAGGCTATGAATAAACAGGGAAGGGCGAGCAGCGCCTTTGGGCAGGGTGGCCAGGGAGGAGTCTGCAGAGCATCAGCCTCCTGCCCTGTCCTGGGCTGCATGCACTGGCAGGGTGGAAAATGTCCACCTCTGTGTCTCCAGACCCAGCGCAGGGCCTGGCCCAAAGTGGGGCTCAGTGAGTGGGGTGGGCGGATGGCTGAATGGCTGAGAGAGTGTGGGGCTCCCTGCATTGAGAAGGAAAACCCTGGAGGAGAGGCACACGAGGCAGCGTCCTGTGCATGAGTGCCTGGGTGGTCGGGCAGGATGTGGATGGCCTGGCAGGAACCCAGAGCCTAAGCCCAGGAGAAAAGTAGGAGGGAGAGAAGGATGGAGACGCTGAGGCCTGCCCTGAATGCCAGCCCAGGGTCTGCTGTGTGACTTTGGACAAGTTACCTAACCTTCCTGAGCCAGTTTCCTCATCTATAAAAATGGAGGATAAAGCAGGACCTTCCTCACAATTGCTGTGAAGATTAAATGAGATCATGCATATAAAATGCTTAGAACATTGCCTAGCACATAGTACATGCTCAATTAATGCTGGCTCATATTGTCATGATTATTGGTATTCTTTCTGGAAAACAAATGTGCCACATACCTGAGTCATTCTTGGCTCCACCTCTTTCTTACCACACACATCTTCCAATCACCGAGTTCCTGTCCATTCTGCCCCCTGCGTGGGCCTTCAGTCTGGCCATGCCCCTCCATCCTCCTTGGTGATGGCCTTCTCATCCCTCACCTAGATATCCCACCAGGCCCACCTTGAGTTCCCAGCCTCCAGCCTCTCACTCACCAGCCAAGCCTCCACACTGGCTTCCAGAGAAACTCTCTAAACTGAAAATCTGACCACATGACTCTCAGGCTTAAAACCCTCCAGAGCAGAATACCACCCACGTGAGAAAGGGCACTCAAGGCCTTTCAGGCTCTAACATCAAACTCCAGCCTCATCTCCAGGCATGCCAACATGCAACACACCCCACAGGCACATGGGACACCACTTCCCAGGCCCCAACTATCTAAGGCTTTCTCAGACCTCTGTGTCCTGCACCCACCGTTCCCTCTGCTGGAAGGCTCTTCCATCTTTTCAGCTCCAACATCTCTTACCAACCCTTTTACCCCCCACTTCCTTCAAGATTGAGCCCCAGGGTCAGGAAGTCAGAGAACATACCCCTACTGCCCCAGCCAGAGTCCACTAAACCCTCTGTGGAGCTCCTGGAGAGCCAGGCTTGTCTCTGTGACAGTCCCTTCAGCTGCTGCACTGCTTTAAGAGCAGGAGCTTGCTTTGCTCTTTTGAATGACCCAGCACCTGCACAGGGCCTGGCTTAGTAGGTTCTCAGGACATTCTTTGAATGAATGAAGGCCTGACCCTGGGAGGCAGATACTGTAGGTTTTACAGATAAGGAAATGGGGGTTCAAAACAACCAAGCAACTTGCCTGAGTTTCCCAAAACTCAGCTGAATCACATTCAGATTCCTTTCTACACAAAGTTTTTTCTGCCTGGAACTGTCTTTTCCTGCTTTTTCCTGGCTCATTCTTAAGACCCAGTATAGATATCACTGCCTCTAGGAAGCCCTCCAGGCTCTTTCTTCTAGGCTCACTCAGCATTTCTCCTCTCTCAACACTATAGAGTAGATTGTTTCTCCCATTCAATTGTGAACACAGGGACTGGGACTGCCTCTAGGGTGTGGGGGGCCCCTGTTTCTGGAAACAATTTGAGTCACCTAAAATCAGTATGTCAGTACTATTCTGAAGATCCAATTTTGTGGGAACCTACAAAAGAAATACCACACTGGCCCTTGGAAGTGATCCATTTGCCAGACTGCTCTGCTGAGACCAGGGCCTGGCCATGGAGCCCCAGAACAAGCCCATAGAAGTGAGTCTTGGAGCTCCTCAAGGTATCTGGTCAGACCCATGCATAAAGCAGGGAGTTGTAAAGAACCCTGAAGGGGATAAATGGACCAGGTCCTGTGCAGATCTCAGTATGAACTCAAACTGTCCCACCTGTATGTCACTGCCAACTCCAGCAGTCCCAGGCATTGGAGAGGGACTTAGAAAATTCTGAGGAAAGCACTCCAAAGTGTGGGGCTGCCTGAGAAGTGGGGCAGGAGCAGGGGCCCTGCTTGCCTGGGTCAAAAGTTGGTGCTGGCAGAGGCCTTATCTACCCCATTTCACCACTGGAGCAACTTAGCCATGCGACTATGCATATGGCCTGCGTGGGTTACGCAACCCAAACTCAGTATGAGCCTATGGAGCACTGGAGTTGCTAAAAGCATAGGTGACATTAACAGAAGAATAGTCTCTAGATCAAGGAAGATCAGTGTCTATTATTCTTTGCAGACCAGTCCACATCTGGAATTAGGCATTCAGTGATGAGATCCATGTTTGAGGAGGAACAGGGAGGAATTAAACTATGTTTAGCTCTTAGAAATGTCATTACATGGAAAGAGAAGCAAAATTAATATTATGAGACAGCAGAGGGCAGAATCAGGGTGGGATGCAAGTAGGGAGATTTCGGCTAGATTTTAGAAAGCATATTCTAATAGTCTCAGCTATTCAGAAATGGACTCAGCTGCCTGGGGAGAGAGTGAGGTCTCTGCCTCTAGAGATGGGCAAATAGTGGGTGGGTGGGCTATCTTCTGGGAGAGGCTGCAAGGCAGATTCCCACCCTGGGAGTGGTTCAGTGAAACTCTCTTTAAGGTCCTCTCCAACTGTAAGATTCAGAGAATATATTTTCATTGAGAATCTATCTTGTGCTGGATACCATGGTGATGAAGAGATAGTGGGTGAGAAAGACACTGTAATTTACAATTTAGTGGCAAGTGTCATGATGGGGGACAGCGGAGGTACTAAGAGCAATGAAGCTCAGAGGAAGGAGCTGTCTTGCACCATGACCACAAGCACATCTTCAAGGGCTAAGAACACTGATCCTTAGAGAGCAGCGCTGTCCAATAGAACTTTCTACAATGATGGAAATGTGTTGTATCTGTGCTATCCAATATGTCAGGCCTTGAAATGTGACTTGCGTGACCAAATTTTCAATTTTATTTAACTTAATAGCTATAGGCTGCGAGTGCCTACTGTCTTGTGTGGCACAGGTACAGGAAGTTCTATTCAACAGCGCTTGTCTAGAGAATTATAACAGGAAGCCCCGTGACCCTGAAGTCCCTTCCTTTCCTTTCCTCATTGTGTCAGTACCGCAGAGAGGGAAGACTAGACTCCAGACTGGGAGTCAGCACTGGACAGGCCAGCTTGCTGTGTGACTTTGGATAAATCTCTCTGCCTCTCTGGACTACAACACCGATAAAATGAGGGGTCAAACTATAGGGCCTTTTATTTTTTTTCAGATAAAGACTTTGTGGGTTTAGGATTTGGAGATTCCTCTTCTAATCCCTTAAGGAGAGAAGCAAAAGCCTTCACTCTTTATCCCCCTTCTCCACTCTTTCTATCAACCCCAACATGCCACCACCCAGACCACAGCTCCCACCGACCCGAAAAACTTTTATATTTACCGCTTAGCACTTGCTGTATGGGTCTATGACCTTCTTTAGAAACTTTTTCTTTATGAGTTTATTTTGGCTTGTGCTGAGCATTCATAAAATTCCTTGGAAACTGAAGGTTTAAAAGTCGGACTTGTAAAAGGAGTAGGTGGGAGGGGGTGGGAACCGGGCAGAGAGGAGAGAAGACAGCAGCCAGCCCTGGGAAGTTGGAAAAAAGGGCTAAGTTTTCCATTCTCCACTCAAGGCCTCGCCTCCTGTGGGTCCTGGGTCTTCTGGGTCATGAAAGGGGAGAAGAGGTGGAGAGGAAGGAGAAGGGAGGGGTGGGGGTGGGGTAGAAGGAACTGGAGGCATGGAGGGCTGGGGTTGTCCCACTGGGTGAGCTTAGCTGGGCCCATTTCTGATAAGGGGGCCCTGTGGCTTGTCTTGGGTTTTTCTTGTCATTCATCTCTTCTCTGGCCAGGCTGCTCCTCAGCAGGTTGGAGGTGCTGGTGAATGGTTCAGGGAGCACGAGGCATATGAAACAAATTAGGTCTCTGTTACAGCCACCCAGAGGCGAGTGACGGATGGGGGCCTGCGTTCACGGCAAAGCTAATTGGCAACACACAGAGACATCCAAGAAAGTATATTATTTTGCCAGATTTCAGGATCATTGGACTTTTTAAAAAAAATTGTAGAACATTATACAGCCAGAGATAAGCACAGTGAAAGTTTTAAATCTTATAAAAGCATTTGACTGCAGAGTAAAAATAACATACACAGAGAAGTTTGATTTGGATTCAGGTTTTATTAATGTTCTTTCATTGCAAAATGTTTCCAATTAAAAAACAACTCGGAGAGCACCACATTAATAAACTGCTTGTCTTTTGGAAGGGCCAGAGATTCTGAAATGCTGTGGTGGATAAGCACACACACACATAGACACACATACCCAGTGCTACCAGGAGATTACTACAATATCTAAAATATTCCAAATTGGAATTTGTATGGCTCAGACCTGGGTAGAAGTGAAAAACCTCATGACTGAGCTTGGAGAAGAAGCACCTGAAGTTTATTCAGCATCACCTGATCCAACGACTCCGAAATAATACACGAACCTGGCCCAGATGTCATCAACAGGGATCGGCAAAGACTAGAATATTCTAAACCTCAGTCTCCCCATTTGTAACGTAAGGCTATGGGGTTCAATTGTCTCTGAGTATTTCAGGATATCTCCAGGAAATCAGCAAGGAACCCATACTGATTGTCCCCAAATATTTCTTAATTTTTGCTTTAGGAAGAGTTAATTAAATCTGAAATTGATCAGCGATGAGAAGACAGACCAAACCATAGTTGGAACCTGTCAAACCAGGGCGGCTGGTGCTTGTGCCTAGTCGTTTGTAAAGACTAACTAGTAGTGTGACTAACTTCAACTGGAGGTTTGCACAATAACCAGCCATCTTCATAATATAGGGGGGAGGGAGGTTGTCGGATTATTTTTAACCAGTGGTTTTCAAAGGAACTTCATGTTTGCAAAGTGACTGGTAAATTAATCAGTTCCTTGATGAATCCTGATAAGCTGTTTTTAGAATTACTTGTCATTTTCTACTCAAGTGCTTGCTTAACTATATCCAACTGTTTTGTTTTCTGTCCTCTCACAAATGGAGTTTTAACTCTGGGGAGGAAATACAATTCTAACTTGGTGCTTTTTTAGGTGGCTAGAGCTGGTTGGCCCATGAGGCCTGGCTGGCTCGGTTCGCGTGGGTCAACTTGGGGGAGGTGATATCTCCTTAGGAGACCTCTCACACACTCAGTCATTCCTGAGGCCCAGGAATGCTGGTCATAAACCTAAAGATAAGCACTCCTTCCCCAAAGGCAAGAGCAGGGTCTTTGTTTTCTGGCAGGGTGTCAGAGAAGGTTGGGCTCAGGTTTCGGATTTTTGCAGATTTGGAAGCTGAATGCACAGCTTATTGGCATCCCCCAGTCCATGACAGCCTTCTCTCCAAAGCTCCCTGGAGAAGGGCAAAGACAGTCACATGGAGCCAAGGTTCATACCCATTGCTCCCACAGCGCCCAGCACAGCCAGCTCAGCTCCCGTTTAAAAGCCCACTGTGGGGTCAGCTTTTCAAATGGAAGAGAGCAAGGGAATTAACTCATCTTTTCTTTGTGGTGGCTCCTGATCCTACTTCAACTTGCTCTTCTCCACACCTACGGTGTCTCCCACTGACTTCCGGGCCTGGAGAAAGGACACGATTGCCAGTGTTGGGTCTGGGCCTGGTTTCCTGAGGAGAACAGAGTCAGCCCATCTCTCTGTCCAGCTGCACCACCGGAGGACCTGTCCCATCCCCTTGTCTCTGCCCCACACCCCCAGTGCCTTGGCTGACTCGCCTGGTGGTGACCACCGCCCCCAGTTTCTCTCCTCTCCACCTTCCCAGGGCCTGGATGGCCTTTGAGTAAACAGATAGCCCAGCGAGGTATGTGATCAATTAGCTTTGCTGAAAATACAATCATTTTGTTATTCCAAGCTGATGAGAAGGCCTGCTCCCCCAGCCTGCACATGCCAATCAGCCCGTGTCACCGATATAATTTTCCACATATACACAACCTTTGTGCAACATCTACTCTTGTAAATAGATGTAATTCCCAAACCAAATAACGCACTTGGAGGGGAAATGGATATTATGCATGCAAAAAGAAAAGCCGGCGATTTTTACACTTTCCAGGCAACAAAAGATTACCCCTAATTGCGAATGGGGGAGGAGGCCACGCCGGGGCAGGGAGCGGCGGCTGCTGGGAGGCAGGGGAGGCCAGTTTCCAGGCGGAATTTTTTCTCCCTCTGCACATGTGTGAGCACAGACCACCAGGAACTGCTTAACTGGGGATTTGTCCTGTTTAGGCAACAGGGAGAACGTGGTTGTTGTTGTTGATATCTTAAAGGAAACGTAGAGTTAATTATAAGGTTTGATCTCTCTTGCCAGGAGAGACCCCCTCCAACCCCTAAACTATACACATCCTGCTGCAGAATTTCCCCCCTACATTCCTAGTCGGGAATGGCCTCCGTGGGCCATGCAGTGTGTGAGTTCTTCTGAAATACATTAGTGTGTCTTTCTCAATGTTCTGTCCATTTACGTGGATCCCTAAATTAAACCTTGAAAGCCACGGAAGTTCACGGGCAGCCAAGGAGCAAGAACGCCACAGGACCCACTGTGTAATCCTGGCCAGGTCCTGCCACGGGCTGCCTCCTGGGCTCTCCGAATGCCATGGAAATGACGGCTCAGAGCCCCCTCCCAAGCCTCTGGCCTCCCCGTGTCCCTGGGTGCAGGAGGCAGAAAGCCCTTCGAGGTCACAGTCAGCCCCCTCAGGGTCCCAGGCCAACTGTGGGGGCAGAGGAGAGGTCCAAAGGGAGAGAGAGCAGCCCCCGCAGGAGGACGCGGCAGGATCGCGGAGCTGCCCCGGAGCAGTGAAGGTGGGTCCAGCAGCCGCGTCTGCGGGGGCCCCACAGCGGACCCCACTGGGGCCAGGCAGCATGGCACACATTTGAGCCAGTGGCAAGCCTTTGGGCTTTAAATGTGTTTCTAGAATGTGACAGATTCACAGAAGATGTAATTTCAACAAGGATTATTTCGGTCTTTTGCAAAGACGCTTCTATTAGCAGGTGAGTAAGAACATCTGGACCTCAAGAAGGCCTTGATGCTTTCATATAATGTTTCTGGGTTTTTATTGTCTAAGTTCAAAACAGTCAGTGAGGAGTTATAGAGGGAGTGCTGTCTGTATATTGAGAGAGGGAGAGAGAGCACGCATGGGCGAGCAGAACGGAGCAAGCAGAGTGACCCGGAGCAAGCAGAGTGACCGTGGGCTCGGGGCTCCTTTCCAGATTCTGTCCCCAGGCCTGGGAGGGCAGGGATGGGCAGCCCGTATGCTTCAGCTACAAAAGATTCTTCTTTCTGACCCCCGCCCCCCGCCATCCCTCCCTGCCTACGAAACTCAGCCTAAGAACCCTCCTCTCTGAGCGTCCATCCGTCCCTGGCTCCCGAAGCCCATCTGAAACTCATTAACTGCTTGAAATGATTGTCATGGGAGCCCTTGAGGGAGAACAAGAAAGGGAGAGGGATACTTTTAAAGGACAGCAATTGGGATCCAAATGCTGGCAGATGTTTGGAGACCTGGATGTTGAGGAGGGGCCTCCCGCAGGCATGGGGGCTGACTTCTCGGCCTGACCCTGGGCTCGGCCTCCACCACCCCATGTCTGTCTCTCCCTGCAGCTCCTGGAGCCTGGGCTGGATAAGCCAGCCATCCTCAGGTCTCCTTCACCGCTGGGACCCCGGGACATGCTACAGCCTGATTCAGAGGATGGCTGTGGTGGTCCCTTGATTCTTGTCACTTGCAGCGTAACTCCTGTACTTTGTAGATAAAGTGACTTTGTAACAATGAAATGATGAAATATGAGAAATATTGGGATTATGATAGCATACAATATTAAAATCACAGAACTAAGAATCTTAGAATTTTACTTGTAATCTTCAAAATATTGACCATGGAATAAAAAATATATTTGCATGGTTGGACCTTAGAAACCCAGAATATTAGAATCATAGACTGTTAGAATTCTTGAAAAATTAATTTATAGAATCACATAAATGATTTGGATTCTCAGTAGTACAAAACACTGGATTATGGAATTTTAGGATCATGGAATCAGAATTCTAGAATACTAGAATTGTAGAGCATTAGAAATATAGAAGGGTAAATTTATAGAGACAAAGAATCATGGTCTCTTACAATTATAGAACTTGAGAATGGTGGAATATTAGAATATTAAATTAAAGAAATGTTGAATGATAGAATCTTAGAATCACAGAATATTAGCATCATGAAATGGTAGAATTAGAAAACCCTAGACTCCAGAATTAGAGAATCATAGCAGTTTATAATTACAGACTTATTGGATTATACACTCTTATAATCACAGAACATTAGAATCAGAAAGTATCTGTTTTCTTAGAGAAGTATAGGATCTATGAATTACAGAATTTTGGAATTATAGGCTTTTAGACATAGCCTTGAGGAATTTTGGAGGCAAAAAGGGATTTGGAGCTCATTCGGCTCAATTCCTGGCCCAGTCCTATTGCACACACTTTGCCCTTTGGCAACCCTGTGCTTATGTCTAGACAACACAGTCTAATTTTATTGTTCTTTACATCCCTAGAGCTGTCCACCTCCTTCTCTGCCTCTCCTCATTACAAATTCCTACCGGCCCTCTGCTTTTTGAGGGCCAGCTTGCTTTTCTTTTTGCAAATCATCCAGCGTCTTAATTCACATGCCTGTGCCTTGCAGTACAAGACTATTTCAATGATTAACATATTAGTGAAATGAAGATATGGCCCCTTTGGGGCATGGGAGGGGAAGCAGAAGGGACAGGGCAGGTGTGTGTGTGTGTGTGTGTGTGTGTGTGTGTGTGTGTGTCTGTCCTAGAAAAAGCAGCAAATAGGCCCACCTTGGAACCCATGCTGCCCATTCCTTGTTGGAAGGAAGCGGGAGCCGGCAGTGGCTGAGATTGTGGGGCCTAGCCTGTCTAGGTGAGAGCAGATTTGAAACTAAAACCATTTCATGCTTATTTATTTTATGATCCTTGTGGGCTGGGGTTTACATAAATCGGACAACATGTGGATTATATAATTTGCTGGGAATTAATAGCCTACGATGGTTATCAGTCTTGGGGATGATTAAAGCTGGGTTGATGAGGATAGTTCAGCAATGAGTTGATTATGTTATCCGTGTCCTCATCGGGGTTCAGAGAGCTGTGGAGGCTCATGACCCAGCCATAAGTCCCCATAGGGGGACAGAAAGTGGGAGAAGATGGTCAGATATCAGCTGGAGAGTCACACTCAGGACTCTGTTACAATGTTTGGGAATAAACCCAAAGCAAAACAAAGCCAGCTTCACAGTCACCCTGGTACTTCAGAAAGTGTTGGCTTCTTAGTGAATTTATTCCGAAACTCTGCAGAAGGACTTGCCAAAGATCAACAATTTTTTTTTTCCCTTTTTGTCTTTTTTACTGACCAGTAACGGGATCGCAACCCTCGGTGTTGCGCCCGCACCACGCTCAGCCAGTGAGCGGGAACCGGTCTCCACATGGGATCTGAACCCTCGGCGGTAGCGCTGCTGCGCTCCCAAGCGGCGCACTCTCCAGTGCGCCACCAGGCCGGCCCAAAGATCAACAATTTAAATATGGAAGCTCCTGCTTTTTATTCAGACACTATCATAAAGACAGGGTCTGTTCCGTGGCTGCTTAAATATGAGGCTGTCTTTCTCAAACAGTCTTTTCTCCAGCTCAGTTCCTACGCAGAATCTCCCCGCCTTATGTTCACCTAAACCACCTCAAGACTCCTTAAGCGGGGAGCAGCTCGGGTTAGAAATGCTAAGAGATCTTGGCAATTTTCTCATAAAAGAAACATTGAAAGCAATCCCTTTTGCCAAGTTCAAATCTTTTCTCTAAAAATTATTTAGTTCAGAAACTGCAAATCCCCATAGCAAGCCCAACTGGCTCTGGGAGTACCATTTCGATGTAGCCGAAATTTTTTCCAAAATGGAAATGGCTGCCTGAGAGGCAGAGCAGTTGGCTCTGGATACAGAGCCCAGCCCTGCCTGTCCTGCTGTGCACCTTCGGGCAAGTCAGTGCTCCTCTCTGGTCCCCAACAGGCTCAACCCACAAATAGGAAATGGGATTAAATAATTTAAGCATGGGAGCAAAAATATTAGAAACAGGAAAAAAACAATTTGGCTTTGTTTCCTTTTTGTGAGTTGAATTTTAAATTAGTCAGGCCAGTGTTTCTATTTATTTTAGAGGCAGTTCAACCAAGAACTGCTGTTTTTGTGGCTCTGGCTTTTGGTTTCAGATGCTAAACAACAAAACCACGACCCCAAACTTCCTAGACTACTGGCTGCAGCTATTGTACACATTTTTCAATGGTGCTGCTCACTGTGTAACATAAATGACAAATGTCATATTGTGTTAACACAAATGACAAACGTTGCCTCCTCAATTCTGAAAGAAATAAGGAAATAGAGTGGAAATGAGCTAATGGAATGGCAAGCTGGGTGTCAAGAGGCCTCATTGTGTGACTCTCAGTTTCCCCATCTGTAAGAGGAGGAGGGGGTGGAGGCGGGAGCAATCTAGATGTGTTCCTGCTCCAAAACAACTAGTTTCCGAAGCTGCAGTCTTGATCCCAAACAAGGGTGCTGGGCATATTGTGGTTTGTTACATCCCAGCCCCTCCGGGGCCACCCCTACTCATTCTGGAGATGCGAGGGCTGGGGCTGAGGGAAATGTAGAGCCTTTACAAAGGGGACAATGGCAAATCCCCCATTTGTGGGCAAGTCCCTTTCACTATGAGCCTGAAAGGCCATGGAGGGGGTGGGCAGGGTGAATGGGAGTGAGGGGGTGGTGAGGACTCTCTTGCCATGGCCCCTGTCAGCAATGAAAGGAAGTGAGTTGATGAGTTGAAGAGGCAAATGAGGGGCTGTGCTGGGGCTCAGAGTCCCCTAACATGGACGAGGGACAAGGCTGGAGGGCCCAGCCCACGGGGACATCCAGGCAGTCAGGGCTGTCCGGCAAGGCTGGAGGGCGGCAGGCACGGGATGGTTAGGCAGGTCCTCATTCGGGGCTTTCACCCTTCTTGATTTAAAGCCCAGATTTAAACCCACGACAATACTGTATGACCCTTCATGGTGGGTTGAGCTGTTGTGACTGTAGGCCTCAGACCGATACATTCAGCCAAAATATCCTGCTGGGACAGCCCCCAACCAGTCACCTCAGTCCCACAGCTGATTATTGTAGATGCCCAGTCAGGTCAGTCCAACAGTGGGTCAGTTTAGACAAGCAACAGGTCAGTCCAACCAAAACAGTCAGTTAAGTTATAAAAATGGTGTGTGGGGGAGGAGGGACGATAGAGAAACAACAATATCAGTTCAGCTTTTAAAAATTAACCATGCAACTTCCTTGGCTGTTATGTAAAGAAACGACTAATCAGTCCCCAACACAATTGCTCGGTCTTGTCCAAACCGTCTATCACTTGACAGGTCTGGAGGTGGGAATATTTAAAACTGGTCCTTCAGTGCTGTCTGACACCCTGTCTTATGCTGTGGAATCTCAGAATTATTACATTGTTAAAAGTGGTGGGGAGTGGGGCTGGGGAATCGTGCAGTCTCACCCCTCCCCGGCTGTCGTGGGGGTGAGGACAGGCAGCTCAGACAGAAGAGCCAGGGTCCTTACCAAGATGCCACAGGAGAGTCCCCTTCTCTCTTGAGCTGTCTCTGGGGTAGAAAGTTCTTCCTCGCGTCTAACCAGACTCTCTCCTGCTGCAGGACCAGCTTGGATGCTCCTCCTTGTGGCCAGCGTCCAGAGGTGAGTGTGCCAGCTATGCTGAGCGGGGAGAGGGCTGGTGACCCCTCTTCCCTGAGGCAGCAGAGGGTCTGGATGTGGAGGAGAGCCTGGAGGGCCGTCTCTGTGTTTGGTGAATAAACAGCGGAGTCGAGTTTCTGGCCTGTCACTCTGCAGCCTTTCAGCGAGTGAGAGGCCAGGCAGGCCGGAGGGAGTTCCCGCAGGCAGACGGCACCTGAGAGGCCGGCCGGGCCTGCGGGGGCTGGGGGG
>NW_007727728.1:20842-70952 GCF_000696425.1 Galeopterus variegatus | reverse complement strand
GGGGGCTGGGGCGCAGGCAGGGCCCGCTCCCGATGGCCAGTAGAGTCAGCTTTTGCAGGCCGTGGAACTTCACACCTTTGAAAGGCTCCAGAGCAGCCCACAGGAAAAATAAACTGTTCCTCCCATCCGTGGCGGGTCGGCCATCCTCAGGGGCTCCCCCCCACGCACACAGAAACCCTGTAAAAGGGCTCAGTGTTTCCTTTTCCACTCCCTGAAAGGATGTGTGCTGAGCCTTGTGAGGACTGCTGGGCTTGGGCAAGAGTGCTTCACCCACGGCTAGTGAGGCCTGGGGTCCAGCCCCACTCCCCTGGGACAACCACCCTGGCTCTCTGAGCCTTAGTTTACACATCTGGCAAACAGGAATAAAAATACCAGCCTCGGGTCTTTATTTCCTGTGAGTTGGATGGCAGAAAGAGGCATGTATGTAGCATATAGCAGAAGCTCTATCAGTGCCTTCCTCCTTTTATCGTCTGTGTAACCTAGCGCAAGTCAAATTTCCTTTAGGAGCCACAGTCCCCTCCTCTGTAAGTGGGGTGAACACCTGCATGTGTCGAGATGAAATGAGACAGAGTTTAGCACAGTGCCTGGCCCACAGAAGGTTCTCCTGGAGTCATTCCTCCTCTCTTCTTTCTTTCTGTTCATCCTCCCCTTTGGCTCTCAGGTACATCATCTTACAAATAGGGATGAAAATACGTTTTTGACCCACTAGGTCAAGAATGCCATGAGGACAAACGCAACGCCACAAGCACTGGTGAGTTTCGTTATTGTCACAGAACCGTAGGAGAGACTAGACGTCAAAACAGTCTGAAAGCAAGCAGAAAGAATAGAGTAGAGCATCCTAGGATTATTAAAACAAGACTTAGACTAGGGCATGGCTCTTGTCTCATGCAGCGATGGTTCAGGCAGGAATGTTCGGCGTCTGGAGGAGAAAGGGAGGGCTTCCTGGAGGAGTGGTCTATCCGAAGCGATGGAGTTCAGTCTTTCCACACAGTTCTAGTTTGTTGCAAATGCTTGAAGCCCATACTACTGCTAGCTCCCAGCAAGTTGGGAGATGTCCCCAGAAGGGTCCATGTTCTTCTGCCTGGGCTGTTCAGTTGGGAAGACATGATCGGAACTAGGGCCACGAACGGGCAAACTCAGAGCAGATCCCAATGTGAGCTCTCCCACAATGGAGCTGGCTGCCTCCGGGAATAGTGAGCTCCCTGCCACAGTAGGTGTCCAGCAGAGGGACGGGAACAGAAGAGGGACTGTGGCAGTGGGTGGAAGATGGGAATATCTCAGAGGTAGGCTTTGCACTCAGGCACACAGGACTCCAATTCCAGCTTTGCTGATTTACCCCTGGGTGACCTTGGATTAGTCTCCTAACCTTTGTAAAGTCCCAATTTCCTCATATGTAAATTGCTGGTAATTCCCAATTTAAAGAGTTGTTTTGGAGATTAAGTGAGATAAAGCCTATAAAGCATTTAGCACAGTGTCAGAAACTTGGAGGATTCTCCTGTTGCAGCTGAGATTCTAAGATCCAACAGGCTGAAATTTGTAGGGAGTTATGATCCTATACTTAGAAGATTCTGCAATTATAGGAGATCGAAACCGTTTATTTAACAGACACTTATTTAATGTTTATCCTATGCTGGATACTGTTCTGGGGGCTCTGTAAGTATTCACTCCCTCAATTTTCACAACAACCCTATGAGATAGGTACTATTCTTATCCCCAATTTATAGATGAAGAAACTGAGGCAGAGAGAAAGTTAAGTAACTTTGTCCACAGTTATACAGCTAAAGAAGTGGTAGAGTTCAGATTGGACTCTGGTTCCAGTGTCTGTGCACATAAGATTCTAGGACCATGAGATTTTAAAACCACTTCGTATTCCTAAGATTTCAAAGAATTTGAGATAGTAGGATTTTTATTAATAATAACAAACATCTTGGATAAGGTGGTACTGGAGCTGGGGTAAGCAAACTTCTTCTGTAAAGGGACAGGTAATAAATATTGTATACTTTGTAGGCCATAAGGTCTCTGTTACAACTGTTCAACTCTGTGGTTATAGCCAATATCTAAACAAATGAGTATGGCTATGTTCCAATAAAACTTTATTTACAAAATCAGGTGGCAGGTGGATTTGGCCCTTGTATTGTAGTTTGCAGACCCCTGTTTTTGAGACACAGATCATGAATCTTCTGCTCTGCTCAGTATCCTGGGAGGGGCTCCCTTCAGGACTGAGCCTCAGAGGAGCCCAGCTCTGCCCCCCATTTAGAGATGCAGAGGGGTCTATGTGGGCCAGGGTGGCTCCCCTGGCGCGGGTGCCTCTGAGTGTGGCTCTCCCTTTCTGTCCTGGAGAGGCTGTTGAAAAGGCTCCCCTCTCCAGCAGCAGAGCCTCATTACTCATGGCTGGAAAACAATGTTAATTTCCCCCAAGTGGGAAGCAGCTGCACTTGTGAGCCAGGGCTCATTCTGCTGCATGAATATTTATGGCATGTCCCCTAATTAAGCCCAGAAATAAAATTTATCCTGCTAACAGGGGCCACAGAAGACGGGAAGACTGTGGCAGGAACCAGCCTCTTGTGGTTGAAGTAGGGTTGTCAACAAAACATTTGTTTCCAGAGCCACTTGGCCAGGGCCAGTGTCTGCAGGAGTGGTGGGGTGGGTATTTCCTGGAAGGTCAAGCACCGTTGGTGCGGTCACATGCTGGGGTCAGGGGCCACCTGAGCCACCTTACTGAGCTGCAGTGGGTGGCTATTGTCCCAGGCCTGCATGGAGTGACACAGAGGTGATTCCAGGCCAGAGTCCTAGTAATCCTGTTTTTCTTTTAGCCAGGGTGACTCAGGTACTTCCCGATTGATCCTCAAAGCCCACTCTAGTGGAAACAGCCCAGAAAGAAAGGGCTCTACAGTAGTAACCAGCTGGGTTTAAGTTCCTCCTCTGACATGGATTCTGTGTGACATGGGAATGGCCCACCAGCTCTCCCAGCCTCAGTTTCCCCATCATTGAAATGAGGGAAGAAATCCCAAGACCTCATGGAGTTATTACTGAGAGTCATGGGAGATGATGGAAGGTCAAGTGTTTTGGAGAATGGTTCCCACCATGGTGCTGGGATTTCCTTTACCTCTAGGCCCTCCCTGCCCTCAGTCCCCAGAGCCAGGAAAGCTGACTCTGCCCAGCCCAGTAACCTTGAGGGTTTCCGGAAACCATAAATCTTGGCTTTTCCTTGAGGGGTCCTATCTCCAGAGAACTGCTTGGGCCCTCATATCCTCTTCCAGAGCCAATAAACCAAGCAAACACCATAAAGCTCCTCACCCCGCCTGAGCTTTCCCCACGGTTAGAGCCAGACCTGGTCAGGAATCAAGAGTTTCAGACACGCCCATAAAGTTGAATGCGGATCTTCCCTTTTTCCTTTCCAGAGTGCAACTTACCTTTGATTTCTCTCTTCTGACTTCTTTTCCATGATTTTCCTCTTTAATTTTTTCACAGCACCTGAGAGACCCCATCTTGTGTTACCGCCCCCACCCCTGGGCAGTGGTGGGGCCTGGAGTGAGGGGGATGCTTTCCTAAGGCGGGTCCAGGGGTGTAATCATCCGGGGGCCTTGGCAGCTGGCACACCTTGTAAATTCAAAAGTCAACAAGACGTGGAAGCAGAGGAGACCCTCGGGCTGGAGAGGAGGAAGTAGGGAGGTGAGGGTGGGTCTTGCCCTGTGAGTGGGTCAAGGGTTACTTCAATGCCCTCTGCCACCACCAGCTGGGTCTGCCCACCCCCTGGAGCCCCTGTACTTCCTGCTGTCACCCTCCACCTTCACATCCTGAGCTCACATCCGATCACAGTAACAGCCTGGACCTCGAAGGGCCTTAGAGGCCTATTTCCCTGCACCCTCTCACTACAAATGGGGAGGCTGAGAAATTGGGGAGGGCCTTGCCCAAGGTCAATGTCAGGGCAGGTGTAGTGGAAATAACACTGGGCTGGGGTCAGGTGGCCTGGACCCTGGTTCTTGCCTTGGCTAAGTCCAGACCCTGGTTATACACTGAGCCATGACCCCAGCCACCGGCTGTAGCCTTACCTGCTGACCCACAGGTCAGCGTGGCCATGGGAGGAAAGGTCACAGCTTTGGCCCATCTCAACTTCAGTGACCACTTACTGCTGTTTATATCCAGGACACCATCTTCACTGGAAAAGGACACCACACTCTTACCAGTTTGGAAGTTTGATGCAAGAGTCCCATCAGAACACTTTAGCAGAGGAGTGACTTTCAGAAACGTCACTTCACCTGTCTGGGCTTGGGCTTCCTCATCTGTAAATGGGGACTGTCATTCCTCCCTGTCTAACCCCTCAGCTTCTTATGAGGGTTAGATGAGATAATGATTATTGAGGTGCTTTGTTAGCTGAATGTGTTTACCTGTGAAAGAACAAGTGTTGAGGTTGTACCTATTGTTTTTGTTATTATGTGATGTTTACCCCCCTTCCTGGCTAGGCTGGCGTCCTCTGGAGACCTAGGCCCAGGAGTAACATTTTGCTGGTCAAAGGGGCTGAGAGGAGGCCCAGAAGCTCTGCTAGGGCCCTCCAGGGCCCAGAGGACTTGGGGAGCTGCATCGTTAAGGGGCTGAGACCCTTTTGTCCTTATTTCAGTCCAAGGCTATTGGCTGGGACTATGGCTCCTCCATGGTTACCCATCCCCACAGTGTGTCATTTGGTGCTGAGACAGGCTCACAAGTGTGCTCAGGGGACCCGGTTGCCCAGGCTTGGGCTCTGCCTCTCCATGGCCCCACAGAAACTCCCAATCTCTGCTTGAGATGACCAAGAACGCTCTGGTGGGTGCCTGGATACCCATGTCCCTACCCCTAAACATTCTCCTTTCAATTCCCACCAGCTCATGTGTTTGGGGAGGAAAATTTAATGCACATATTTTTTTATGCATTTGCATTAAAGCCATGAAAGAGCTTTGTCAGAGCCATTTGTGCTTGTGTGGCCTGTTGGGGAATCTTTACCATCTTTCGGAGGCCTTTTCCTTCTCTCAGGGAAAACAGGAAATCATACTGTGTCAGGAGCAACCAACCTGAAACCTTTGAGGCTTGCCTGCCCACCTGATTCCTCACAATTGGAAATGAGGGGTCCAAACCCAGTCTCCCTTGGAGCACAGCCAACTCTTATGCCTGGTACTTAGATCCCTCCGTGACTGGCCCCAACTTATCTTAATAGCAGTTGCACCCTGGTGACCAGGCGGGGCTATTTCCCTACCCAGCTGTGATATGATGTTCATGGAAACCTTCGTTCACGTTGCTCCCTCCCCCCTGACTACCTTTCCTCCTCGCTGTTGCTCGAATGTTACCCATTCTCCAAGGCCCCACTGCAGCCCAGCCTCAGCCATCCCTTGGTCATGTTGAGTGAAGCGATTGCAGCTCAGCATTTGGTACTGAGTGACTTTGGTAGATCTTCACTGAAGAATGAGTCAATAAACAAACGGATGGAACGATGGATGACAGGGGCTGGGAGGGTTTATCCTGTCTTTTCTTCTTCCCTATCCCTCTTCTCCTGCAAACGTCAGGCCCAGGTTTTGGCACGTGCAGAGGTTTAACAAATGTCTGAAGAGTGAATGCTCAGTGAATGCGTGGCCACAGGCATCCGTGCGCAGAGCATGTGCCACAGCTGGCCTGGGCCAGGGCTGGGGCTGCAGCTGCGAGGGTGACCTGCTTTCTGCCCTCGTGCCCTCACGTTTGAGCTGGGCAGTCAGGCTCACACAGCGCCACACGATCCGTTATATATCTAGTTATTCTCATGAAAAATGCCTCCACGAGGGAGGAAGATGAAAGAGTAAAGAAGCAAATGAGTGAGGAATGAGCGAAGAAAGGAACAAGCCAACAAAATGAAGAAGGGAATGAATATACAAGTAAACAGATGACTACTGGGGAGAATGAAGGAAGGGATGCTGAAGAAGATTAAGCAACTATGAAGGGAGAAAATCCATGCCATACGACGCATATGTATGGACACAAGGCCTAGAAGAGACAGTGGCCTGAAGTCAGCCCCTCCCTGCTTCCCGGGGACAGGGGCAGTGGGCTGGGTGGGGAGGGGTCCTGAGGCCCAGGAGCAAGGCCCTGTGCATCCTGAGGTCAGCACCATTGCCCTCTCTTAGCATCTCCGGAACTAAAATTCAGTCTCAGCAAGAGTGGGTATTTGTGTTGAAGACCAACATGGAGAATCTCAGGTCCTGGGGGTTCTAATTTCTGCTCGGCTCATGGAATGAACCTCAAAGCTTTCAAAATCGCACTGAGCACCACACATATCATCTGCATTGAGAAATCAGGCCTAGGATAGGATAGGGGCCTACCCAAGGCCCCACGACCAGGGGCCTGACTTCCAGGTGCCTTAAGGACTCTGCTGGGACCCACTAGGCTGGCCCTTCAGGACCCAGCCTTCTTCGTGTTCCTCTCCTAACCCTTGCCCTGTGGACACCCTCTGCCCTGCCAGCCTACGGCCTCTCCTGGCACATGCTGGGCACACTCCTGCATCTGAGCCATTGTGCTCCTGGTTCCTTTTGCCTGGTCACCCTCTCACTTCCTTCAGATCTTCTCTCAAAAGTGTCCTTATTAGTGAGGCCTTCTGTGGCCACTGTATCTGTAATTTTATCTCTGGCCTCTTTCTTTTCTATCCCCTTCCCTTGCTCTGGTTTTTCTTTATACCACTTATCCTTATCTAACATACTGTACATTTTTCTCAGTTTATTATCTCCGTTTCTCCCATTAGGATGTAAACTCCAGGAGGGCGGGGATTTTGTATTGCTTTGTACACTAGCGTGTTCCAGCAGCTGGAATAGAGCCCGCCACACAGTAGGTGCCCGCTATGTACAGCATGAATAAATGAAGCAAAGTCTCAGACCCAGCCTCTCCTCTTCTTCCAGAACCCACTGTCACTGTCTTTTCTTGCCTGGACACCTCAACAGCCTCCTCCCTGACCCCAGCCTCCTCCCTGACCTCTCAGCCTCCTCTTTGATACAGAATGATCTTTTCTCTATGGCAAGTATGACCATATTGTTCCCCTTCTGGAAACTCTTTACTGTCCCCCTCTTCTCTTTTTTTTGATTCTATCTTTCCCCATCCTGTAAATATAGATCTTAAATAATATACGTGAAGTTTCTGACACATGGCACACACTCAGTAAGTGGTAGTTATTGTCATCCCTGAAGACATGGGCATCAGTCAGAAAGGCAGTGAGGAGGAAGGAGGCTATTTCAAGGTGTGCAGGAACAGCCTGGGCAAGCTTGTGGGGTTGGCAACGGTGTGGTGTGGGTTGAGGGATCATGGGCGCACCAGGCTTGGTGGCACACTAACTTCCCTAGGAGAATCCTGGGACTCTGGATGAGAGAATTGGTTGGGTTGTGATCCCAGAAGATATCAACTGCAAAACTGAGGAGCTCTGCCCCATTTTGTAGGCAGTGAGAAACTCCTGTGAACTTCCCAAACAAAATTCAACACGTTGCCACATGCCTATTAGGAGTCAAGTGCTATGGTGGGTACTATCATATGCAGGCTTCAGTAGAATACTTTTAGCATCCTTAGAAATCTGTGTTATTGTCCCCATTCTATTTATGGGGACAATGAAACAAAGAAAGGTTGAATAATTTTCCCAAGGCAACCCGAACCCAGGCCTAGGTGACCCTAAATCTTTGTGTCTTTTTATCATCAGAGGCCTGGCCTTCATCAAATGTTTGTTGACGAACAACCTCAAGAACCTTGAGGCTGAGGATATTGAACCCCAATAGCAGCTCTTTCCTGGTGCCCAGAACAGGCTCCAAAGCTCTAGCTGTGAATAGGGACTTCACATGGACTTTTCTAGACTTGGAAGTCAAGAAGAGAATTCATAGTACTTTGGAAAACACATTCTCTTTTAAGGAAGAATGTTTTGTTTTCATTTCAAACAGCCCTGGCTGGTGACCAGTGTGAGGAGAGGTGCCCTGTTTTCCATCCTAACACCTATTTCCGGGAGGGGTGGGAAGGCTCCAACCTGAAATGTTATTTCAAGCCTTTCCGGGCCTTGCAGCTCCATTTCCAGGCCACATGCCGCAAAGCAAAGCACGATTTGCCATTACGTCGTGTTGCCCTTTCTGGTCTGAGCACCTTTCAAAGTGGGAAGACCCAGCCTGCTCCAACACCCACCTGCCTGTCCCCATAGAAAAAAGTCTCACTGCCTGATGTGGAGCTTAAATAAATTAGCTCTGCTGGGCACTGGATGGCTACACTCCTGATAGGCGAGCTTGCCAAGAGCAACAAGCTCAGGTCGTTCCTCCCAGCCCCTCCAGAGACAGAAGATGAAACTGGTATTTTGCAAGTGCTCCCTGCCTGCTTTCTGCCATCTGAGGTGCATTCCAGAAAGGAGCATCTGACGGCGTGTGGACAGAGATGGATGACAGGCTCCCGGCCAGAGAGGCTGCGTTCAGACACTCCCAGATAGCCAGCTGCCACTTTATTAACAGCAGAGATCCCCATCTGAACCAGGCTGGGAAAGAAAATATTTATGCTTGCCTGTCAAGAGGACCTTCATTTTTCTTCTGGGGGAGCCAGCCAGGGTGTGAGTCCAGGGCTGAAGGAATAAAACGTGTGTGTGTGGCTGCTCTGGGCCTTTCTGCAGCCCGGGGTTTATAAAGACTCCAAAATACCCTCAGAACAGCTCTAGATGGGGAGAGGGGACTTCAGGAGAGCTAGGCATGGGGAGCTCCGAGCAGGTAGGGCCTGAGAAACCAGGACACTCACTGGCACCTGTTAAGCTATAAATAAGAGGACCTGGGTGTGGGAGTGGGGGCTACAGATAGAAATTTGGTGCAAATGCACCATTAAATTATGACAGTATTAATGAAAAACACATAGCTGCACTAATCTGAGAAGCAACTTTGTACCAAGAATAAATAATTTTGTATTGTCAGAAAACATCAACACCAGAGCTGAGCCTATCATTTATGCTGGGTGTATATTAAAATAAGTTTATATTATTATTCTTATCATGGTCATTATTTTGAACAAAAGTCAAAAGCCAATTCTTTAATGGTTTCAGGGATGTCTGTTAATCTGCACCCTGGGAAGACATTGCCGTGCTCTGGGAGACAGTTGTACCCATTTACAGTAATCGAGTTATAAGGTGCTGGGCTGAACAAGTCAGGTGGCCTTGGGGAATGGAGGCTTTAGCTGTGACAGGATTGTTCTCTTTGGACCCTCGTGAGCCTCCTCTCTCCCAGCTCCAAATGCAAGATCACTTATCATCCCTACAGAGCATGCACATTGTAGTCAGGAGACCTGAGTTCAAATCCTAATTCTACCACTTAGCAGTTGTGCAACCAACACTGAGGACCTAATTCAAGTTTTAATCTCCCCTTTGATAAAGTGGAGCTAATAAATGTCTCCCTCTTGGGGCTATCTTGAGAATAAAGTGAGGTAAAGTATGTGAAACCTTTACCACAGTAAGAGTTCTATAAATGATAATCAGCAATAATAGGAGGAGTGGCACAAATGACATCACAGTGTCTCTCTAGGGTGTATCAGTAATTTTTATTGATATGTGAATGAATATGTGTAACTGTGCAAGTATAGTTCTCAGTTCTGTCTTTGTCAGCTCAGGCTGCTATAACAAAATACCACAGACCAGGTGGCTTAAACAACAGACATTTATTTCTCACAGTTCTGGAGGCTGGGAAGTCCAAGATCAAGGTGCCTGCAGATTCGGTTCCTGCTGAGGGCCCTCTTCCTACCTTGCAGACAGTGGCTTTCTCCCTGTGTCCTCACATGACAGAGAGAGAGAAAGAAAGAGAGCAAAAGAGTGCATGCTCTGGTCTCTCTCTCTTATAAGGGCACTAATCCCATTATGGGGGCCTCCACCCTCAAGACCTTATCTTAACCTAATTACCTCCCAAAGGCCCCAACTCCAAATACCTTCACATAGGGGGTTAGGACTTCAACGTATTGATTTTAGGGGAACACATTAAATTCATAATAACATCTGCATGTGATATCTGTACACGTCATATCTATATCTGCTTGTGAACCTATATGTTGTACAGGTGTTAATGTGTACTTACATATTACAAGTTAAAGAATTGAACAATGATGGTATGGGGGTTTATAGACATTTGTGTATACCTCTGTGCAGGCCTATGTATGCACAGAGAGCACAGCACAGGTTAAAGTCATAGGTTCAGACTGCAAGTGTGAGTGTCTGTGTGTAGCATGTATACCCATGTGTGTATATAATAAGCATGGGAAGGGCATGACTTTGAACACAGTAGGCAGCTACCCCTCAGCCAAACATGGCTAGTCTCCTGCTCCAACCTGGTCAAAGTGCTACTGAAGGGACCCAGGCAGAGGGCCTTAGAGGCTCTCAGGGACTGGGGGTCTGTCAAGCCTGAGATCCTCAGCTGCAGGTGCTTGAGGATTTGTCCTATGCTATGGAAGAGCCCCTGACCCTTAGAGTGCAGTTTGCTTGGGGAGGGGACATGAGCCTGCCCTTGATGTTATGGGGGACTTTTCATCCAGCATGGGACCCATCTTCATCTATTCAAATGAATCATTTAGCTCATTGATAGCCTTCCAAGCTCCAGCTCAAATGACATTTGCTTAGCAATTGGCCTGTTTGAAAAAGCCAATGTATTAGAGCCAAGGCATGCAAACTCTGTGCCATCTTTCTGAGCTGGGGGTGCAGAGAGACAGGCCCATGGGAGAGGGAAGGAGGGAGGGGGTGCATTCAGTTGGTCAAGGATACCACTGAAACAGTCAAACACATTATCCACTCTAACTCAGGCAATTTTTTCCCCAGGGTGGCTAATTAGCAGATGGCTGTTGGAGCTCTCGACTAGCAGAATTAGAATGCTCAGCACAGAGATCTGTGTTTATGCTCAAAATCTGTTGTCCCCCTTCCTCTGTGAGCTCTGCAGCCTGGAAACTGCTCAACTGGCATTTCAGGAACCTGGATGGGGTTCCTCCTACAGAGAAATTCCTTCCCTGTTGGAGGCTTCAGAAAATGGCAAGCCCATCAGTGCAGACACACAGGACACATCTACACATAGGCAAACTATCTCCTCACTTACGTAAGCATGACACAAAGGTAGGGTAACACAAATCCACCAGAAGGACAGGCACCCACTGCCAGAGACACAAACACACGCACACAGAGATGCAGGCCCCACGCAGCACAGGAACACTCAGAGATACCTGAGACCTACACCCACATCCATACCCCCAAAGAAACACAAGCTTACACATGTGCATGTACACATATACACCTAGGTTTTGTGCGCATAGCAGCGGCACCTCCTCAGGCTCCCTGGAACATGTGTGTGAGAGCACCACAGAGACAGAGAAGATGCTTAAACAAATCTACAGAAACAAAAATTCTTTGAAACCAACATCAGAACCAGACGTGAGATCATATGAGAAGGATATACCAGATGAGATATCAGATATCTGATACCAGATTCAGAAATTACATGAGAATCAGAATTCTCATATCAGACTCACCAAGGAGCTTTTATAAATACTCCTATTGGGCTCCTCTAGAATCAAAGTCATAGAATGAGATATGATAGTAGCCATGTGAACTTTTAAAGCTTCCCTTGTATAATGAACACAGAATATTTTTATCATTAAAAATAAAATAAAATTAAATGGCTCTTCTCTGATTATTAAGATGAAGAACAATTTGATTTGGTGAAAACTGTTAAGATTATTTTAAGCTGTGCCTTTTTTTGTTTGTTTTGTTGTTTCAAGAACAGAAAAACTTGGAATCAAAATTTTCCTACTTATGTATGTCTTTTTGAAATAGTGACAACAAATACGACTTGTTCAGGAGATTTTGATTCAACTACAGGTGTTTCAGACTCACTGTCTACACTGAGAGGTTCTCTGGTCCCACCCCTGGAAAACTGAGGCCCCGGCAGGGAGAGCTACTGCTTAAAGTCATGTAGCCATTGGTTGCTGTGAGTTAATGTATGCAGAGCGCTCAGCACTCCTAAGTGCTCAGTAAGTGTTAGCTGCTATATTATTATTATTATCATCATCATTGTCATTATAATCTTAAGTCATTATCATTAGCAAAGCAAGGCTAAGAATCCAGAGCTCCTTCCTCCCCATCTGGGTTATGGACTCAGGATTTCCCTCCCAGTTGGGAAGACACTGAGAGGGACAGCAGAATCTAGACCCCCCCCCCCAGTTCCATCTTCTCTGATTAAGCCCTAACTGGTGTACTGCAATCCTTTCACTTCCCAGCGAGAAAGGCAAAGGAGGGTTGTTGGGAATGATAACAGTAGCAGCATGAGCTGTGGGGGAAGGTCCTCTCCTGGTGAGGGGCTTCAAAGGACAGCAGCCTCCTTCTGCAGCCTCAGGACAGGCCAGCCTTTAAAGATAAAACTTTTGATTAGCATGGGCAGGACACAGCAGTTGCAGGTAGGTACTGGGACTGGCAGTGCCCTTTCTGCATGCAGCTCCCTGGGGAGTCTCTTGAGGCCAAGGAAAGCTTTTGTTCTAACCACTTCTCCCTGAGCCAGGGCTGCTGGGTGGTCTAGGGGCAGGAGGGCAGAATTGGGATGGGGGCAGGGCAGGCCTGGGGTGCCAGAAGGAGTGTGGGGTGGAAGACTTAGGGTGTGGGAAAGGTGGGAGCTCTGTGAGTGGGGAGGGGCGTGAGGTGGGTTGGTGTGAAAGGAGAGTTGGGGTCAGCATTAGGAAGGTGTGGACGCACTGGGGGAGTAGAAGGAACCAGCAGATGCCAGAAGGCCTGGAGGGTCCAGGGAAGGGGAAGGGGGTCGACAGTGAAGACAGAGAGGAAACCTTTTTCCCTGAGACCCTGCCCTCCCGGGTGGCTAGTGGGAGGGGTCCACCACGAGGCATGAGCCGCCTACACTTTGTGTATGGGCTCCAGAACATATGGCTGAAACGCACCCCCCGACCCCCCGAAAGGGCTGGCATTTGGAACACATTTGCAGACACATGGATTGTTTTTAAGTTAATGCTTTTTAATTCACTGTTTCCCAGTTGTAGTTTTTTATTGAAAAGGCGGATTCTGCCGGTGTGTGTTCCTTTGCGGAGGCGGGAGGGGGGTAGGTTCACCGGCGGAGAACCGATGAGAGAGGAGCAGAGACAATGAGAGGCAGAGACAGAGACAAAGGCGCAGCGAGACACCGGGAAATGGATAAACAGGGTCAAGAGAGCTAGAAAGAAACAGACTAGGAGAGGGATGCACAGAAGCCTGGACAGACGGCCACAGACGACCAGGAAGGGCAAGGCCCTCGGGGCAGGGCCGGAGCGAAATCCCGGTGGCCAGGGGAGGAGAGGTGTGCTGAGAAACCCGGCTCCGGGGACTCCGGGGGATCCCCGACCTCCGACTAGGGCCCCCAAGGGTTGAGCTTGCTTTCTTTCGGCTCTCTGGTTCCGTTTCGCGTAGACGAGGCTGAACTGGCCCCAGGGAGAGGGCTGGAGGGACGCGGCGGGCCACGGACTGAGTCCGCACGACCAGGGTCGGCGAGAGACGAGGACCCGGGGGCTGGAGGCGTTACCTCCCCGGCCCCGGCAGACCCTCTGCTTCCGAGCCGAGGCTGAATCCAGCGCGGGCTCGCAGGGGTGACGCGCGTGGCCTGCTGCGCCGCCGGGGGGAGCGTCCCCGCCTCTCCTGAGCCCCGGCTGGTGGCCCGTTCAAGCAGGGACGAAACGGCTCGGGGGCTGGGGCAACAGGGCTTGGTCGACGACACCTCGGCTCGGCGGGTGACAGCAGAAATCCCGAGGACTCTGGGCCCGGGCGTCTGCCCCGAGGGGCTCATGTTTATGCAGGACTCGCGGCGGATGGGAGCGAGCGGGGCGCTATCGCTTCCTTCCCTCGCAGCTGAGAACCATTTCGTACCCCCGCCCCATGCCGCGACCCCTTCTCTCCGCATCTTCGCCGAGTTCCCGCGAACTGTCCCCAGCGGCGTCTCCAAGCGCACTGCGGCCGACACACAAAGGCGCTCGCTCACATGCCAGCATGTGGTGGTCGTGCACACACTCGGGCCACACATACTCGGGTGGAGTCCTGGTCCCCTGGCCCGGGCGGAGAGGGCTCGCGCGGAGGGGCTGCAGCTCCTCGGCTGATTTCACCCCGGGCATGCGGCTCTCAGGCCGGGAGTCGGCGAGCTGAAAGCCTGGGATAATTAGAGCTAATTACATGTGTGCAAACAGCCGCAGCGAAGGGCGCGGGCTGGGGCCGGCGGGCCCCCCCTCCCCCGGCCTGACCCCGGCGATCCCAGCCCGGTGGAGGGGCTGGGCAGGCGCAGCTCGGGCGGAGGGCTGGAGGCAGGGCGCGCGGGACAGCCCGCGGGTCGCCTCGAGAGCGCGGCCCCGGACCACACACGCGGGCGCGCGCTGCGGCCCGGGACTCCCGGGATGGCGGGGCGCGGGCAGCCCACAGACCCGGCTCAGAGCTGGCGTGCGAGCACCCTGAATTGCACTGTCAGGGCCCGGCGGGGTCGCGCCGAGCTGTCGGGCCCTTTGGCTTCTCGGATTGTTTCGGCCTCCTGAGCGTCCCGGTCTCTGCAGAAGATCGGAGGCGGCTCTCGGCACCCCGCCGCCCGAGGCCAGCGCTCCCAGGGAGTGCCGGCTAGAGCCGAGGCCCCGGGGCCAGGAAGGACGGAGTGGGTGCTGGCGTCGGCAGACCAGCCTGTCTCTGCCTGGATAAGCTGCACGACCCGCGAAAGAGCAACCTCTCTAAGCCTTCGTTTGCGCGTCCATAAAATGGGAATGCGGAGGCCATGCCTGCCTCGTCTGAGGGCTTCAGATGCCGAGTCCGAGCCAAGGAGAAAGGTCTTTACACGAATTCTTCCCCTGTGAACGGGGCTTCACAGTTTGCACTGCGAGCCTGAGTCAGCGACCTCATTTTGTGGACTTAGGAGCCTTTGGCTGGTTGGGTTGGCGTGGCGGCGGCGGAGGGAATTATATTTCTATAATTATATAGATGGAGCCAAGAGAGGTCAAACGTTTCACGCAGCTGGTTTTTCAGCCTTCAAATATCAAGTTCAGACTCTGCGCAACTCTCCGCCACCCCTCCCGGATGCCCCGGGACCCCCTGGCACCTCTCCGCGCTGCGCGAAGCATGGAAGCTGCCGGCGGGAGCAGAGCTCGGAGAGCGGTCGCGGCCGGCACGTCGGGACGCCGGGGCTCGCTGCGGGCCCATGGCGCCCTCTTGCGCTCGTGGTGCGAAGCACACCCTGCTCCCTGGCCGGGCTCCTGCGGTCCTGCCGGACTTGGGTTATCTGACTCCTCTGCCTCGGTTTGCGATTGTGCAGGCAAGGGCTGATTAGCTGCGGAAAGGGTGACGTGATGTGGCACGAGGATGCACTGTGAATACTATATACTTTGAATACTGTGAAGTGCTGTGTGCACTCGGTCATAGCGTTTGGACGCCACTGCAGTTTTCCACTCGCTTCTACCAATGTCCTCGATTTTTACAGGAGGCCAGTGAAGCTGAAGAGCGGGAATTATTATTTCCAGTCTACAGATGGGGCAAGCGAGGCAGGCCCAAGGCCACTCACTGGCGAGTAGTGGAGCCAGCTCCCAGACTGGGTCTGCTTTCCCTCCTCGAGTGGCACCTCCATCCAGTGCTGGGGTTCTGACTGTCAAGGAGGTTGAGGAAAAGAACTTTGGAGTCAGACTCGGGTTCCAGTTCCTGTCTTGCACTGGCTGTGAGATCTATGGCAAACCATAGAACCTCTCTGTACACTACAGGCCTCATTGCTGAATCTGTAATACTGGGATGATTGTGCCCCTCAGGATTGCTGAGGGGGTGGAGGGGTGGATTAATGAGACTGGGTGGGTGTAAGCTGCACTGAATGCAAAGCCTGGTACCTGCACAGTAGGTGTTTTGATCAGGGAAGGTGGCAGTTTCTGTGACTACCCTGGCTTCAGGTGGTGGGGGTTTTGGGGGATGGAAGATGACACCCCTCCTGGGACTAACCATAGATCTCAGGGGTGGGGCCCCTGCTGGGGCATGAGAGGCTGCACTGGTTGCCGGCCATCCACAGCCCTGCAACCCCCCACCTTCTCCAGAGCCTTGGGCAGGTTCTGGGAAACCTCTTCCTCCTTACAGGTGGGGACACAAAGGCCCTGAGACAGAAGCCACTTTCCTGGAGCTAAACAAGGAGAGGCCTGGTCCTCCAGAGACCCTGGAAGTGGGGACCAGGTCTTGGTGGGGAAATGAGCAAAAAAGGAGGTGGCAGGTATGGTCCTTGTTCCTCATTGATAAGATCCAAGAGGCTTGCAGGTCTCAAGATCATCTAGTGGTGACACATTGGAAGGGCTGAGGGCAGGAGACATATTTGGGGCCAGTCATAAGAACTGAAAGGACCGTGGAGCTGTAACCTCTCCTCTTCTGCAAGACTGAGAGTCTGAGGTAGGAGTCTTCAGGCCAAACCGAAACCAGTGTGGGGAAGGTGAGCTTCCTGAGACCTAACTGGGAAGGCAGGTTCCTGGCTGCAGGTGCAGGGGGTTGGTGCAGTTTGAGCCCAGTGGTTCTCAAACTTCTGGAGCATCAGAGTCACATGGAGGGCTTGCTAAAACACTTGTTAAATGCATCCCCTTGGCGTCTGATGCAGTGGGCTGGAGCAGGAGAACTGGCATTTCTGATGAGTTCCCAGGTGACACTGATGCTGTTGGTCCTGGGACCCCACTTTGAGGATTACTGCTCTAACCCTCCAGAGAACTTCCCCTGAGGTTCCTCAGCCTACCAGCACCACATTCACAGTACATCTGTCTGGGTGGCTCTTGTTCTGATCAGTTTCAAAGAACATTTCCTGGCTTTGCCCTCAAGGAGGTGTAAAGTGGCTGGGCCTGTCAGCCCCTTTCTCCTGCTTTCTTTTCTCTAATGGCTCAGAGAAGAACAACTTCTCTCTGCCAGACAAAATAGCCAGGCAGACTTCCTGGAGGAGGTGAACTGAGCTTAAAGGACTCATAGAGGGGAGTTAGGGTGACCGCATGGCCAGAGGCTGAAAAGTGGAGATTGAGCCAGAGTAAGGCCCTCCAATGGTTCCGTGTGTACATGGCAGGGACTTGGGGTCCTGCTCTAATCCTCCCCCTGAAATGCACACAGTCCAGGGCTGGAAACGGGGAAGGGGGACAGCAATAAGCACTCAATGAATGAACTGTTTCTAGCCAGGAGAGGACCTGGTCTGACTGGGACAGGCCCAGGTGGCTGCAAAGTCCCTCAGATGGTGGTTTGAACAGGGGCAGGGCATGGTGGCCTCAGCAGCTGTCCTTCCTGCCTTGATTTCTCCATCTGAGGAATTCACGTCATGTGTTTGCCGTTTCCTGACCTTCCCAAGCTGCAGGCAGGATAATATATGGAAATTGCTTTGACCTCGTGAGAAAAGAGGGTCTCCAGGAATAGAAAGTTCAGCCGCTAATCCCGTCCCCCCAGACTTCCCACTAATTCCTGCTTCCGATGTCAGCCTGGCAGGTTGAGTTTAGCAAAAGAAAGAACAACTTAGAGGGATGATGGTTTTTCTAATGGCCCCAGTTCTCCAAACACACCCACACACAATACACATGCACACACAGCCTGGTCACAGACCCACCCTTACACACAGCCTTCCTACCCTTACTCACACACACGGCTTCCGCCGAGCAGTCATCTTTGTGGAGAATAATTAGAACTAACATTTGCACAGTGCTCTGCCATTAACAGAGCGATTTCACCAGCTTTCATTTAATCCTCACAATGACCCGGGAGGCAGGGATTATTGCTATTATTAACTGAGGCTCAGCAAGGTTAAGTGACTTGCCTAAGGTCACTCAGCTAGTAGGTGACAGACATGGCTCCAACATGGGTCTTCTAGTCCATGCTCCTTCATGCATTCATGCACATTCATTTGATCATTCACTCATTCATTCATTCACTCAACAAATACTTACTGTGCATCAGTCATGGGCCAGACTCTGTGCTAAGTGCTAGCTACTTTACTGTACCATTTCACCTATCCTCATAATGAGCAGGGTACTTTTTCCATTCCCATTTTACAGTAGAAGAAATGGGGCAGAGAGAGTAAGTGACAGAGTTGAGACTGAGCCCATGGTGTGACTTGAGAGCCCCCTGTGCTGGCCCATGTACACTCATACCCAGAATCACACACAGACACCTCTGCCCAGGCACAGCCCATAGGGCTCTTCCAACCTCTCGTCTCCTAGGCAGGGGCTGGAACAGTGAGTGGACTTCCCAGGCCCCCAGCCTATCCCTGTCATCCCGACATTTCAACTGAACAGGCCCAGAAAATCAAGGATAGGATTTTCTCCAAAATGCCATTGGCATCTCTGGGGACAGAGTCACATTTTCCTACTGATTACACAACACTGTAGCATTTACAATAGTCACTCCATCCGTCAATATCAGTCGGAGGCAGCGAGAAACGCACCCCCAGCCCCCACCCTGTGCTGACGCAGGCTGAGAGCAGAGGCAGGATGGAGGAAAGAGGGGACATGGCCCTGTCCTTCACAGAGCTCAGGGATGAAGGACAGATGTGCTCCCTAATGGGAGACATGGAGTTGTATGTCATCGATGCCCATGGACCTTGGAGTCATACAAACTTGGATTCTGATCCAGGCTTTGTGCTCTCTAGCTATGCACCCTTGGGCAGTTCAGTTACTTCTTCTCTAGAAGCCTCAGTTTCCTTATGTGCAAAATGGGTATAATCACCCCTCCCTTGTAGGGTTGTCTGTGCAAGCTGAAGGAGACCATGTTCTGAGCAGTAATGACTTGCGGGCTGGTTGACCTTAGTAGAGACATGGTCTTGGGCTCTGTCTGGCTGGCTTTCCTTGGAAGGGCAAGCCCAATTTCCAGAAGGATTGCCTAGTGTCTTCTTTGCTGTATGCCCCAAAGAAAGTGTATGTGAAGGCAGATGGTGAAGGGAGGTGACATTAGTCGTGTACCTACAATGCCACAACAGTGCCAGGAAGCATGCTTAGAGCTCTCAGTCCGACCCTTCCCTTTACGCTCAGTCAGTGGGCGACCTGCTCCAGGCAACCCCAGGGAGCAGAGATGGGCTAGGACTTCATGGACTTGGGACATGGAGCTCATGTCACAAGGGTTGAGTGTGTGTGAGTGTGTGTGCCATCATGGAAAGAACACAGGTTTTTGAGGCTTGGATTTCTCTTTAATTAGTAAGTGTATATGCACACTGAGTAAATGCATATTGAGCACCTACTATGTGCCAGGACTGTTCTGGATGCTGGGGCTACAACCATGAGCAAGATGCGCAAAATTGCAAGCCTCATGGAGGCTGAATTCCAGTCAAGGAGATAGACAATGTTTACATAAACGACAACAACAAAAAGGAATCTTAGCTCTGCTGTGTGTCTTTGGGCAAGCCACTTGGCCTCTCTGAGCATGAGTATATCCATTTGTGATGCTACGTAATGAATCCTGCCTTACAGTGCTATTCTGAGAGACTGTGTAAACTGAAAAGGCACTGCAAACTAGAAAGCCCTGTGCTCATATGCGTTGCTCTGGGTGTGTGTAAACATGTTTGCTTGCCAGCACCCGTTTTCCTTGGCCCAGTGAACGTAGCACCTGTGGGACTCCGGAACCGGTCCCAAATTCCATGAAATCCACAACTCCTCCCACCAGAAATGTAGGGAGGAAACCATATGGCTCTGATATCCTGACTTTGGGTTTGGTTTTGCCCTGAGACAGTACACTCTGCTTGGAAGAAATAAAGCCTCTTGTTCTAACAGCTTTCATTTTAAGGAGGGCAGAGGATGTTGAGTTGAACATTGAAAATGCTCTAAGCCTGAGGATAGGTCTGGCTTGGGTAAAGGACACATGGGCCTGGCCCCAGGCAGTAGAGAGAAAGCTCAATGAGGGAGGACTGACAGAGGTGCCACTATCATCAATAATGTCATCCTCCAAGTCCTCCCTTCCTAGCTCTGATGGAGTAAAACACTCACACTCACCGGATGCAAAGAACTTGACACCAGTGTCCAAGCATTGGCCTCCTAGTGGCTCCCATCACAAATCATCCATCCCAATCCAACTCCTGCCAACACTGCCCAACCTAGTTCAATCCAGCTCAACCACACACATCCCAAGTTGGACTTAACCCACTCCAACCCATCCCAACACCTCTTAACCCAGCCTAGTCCAACCCAGGCAACCTCACCCATCCAACTCATCCCAACCCATGCCTACCTAGCTCAGTGGTGGTAGATACTGTAGGCTGGCTCATTCAGCCTCTGTTCCTCCCTCTCTTTAGTGTGCTTTTTTACCCTACAGAAGCTGAAAGGCTAAAAACTGTATTTCCCAGATTGCCCTATAGTTAGGGTTATGAACGTGGTGTAGGTTTTACCACATGCTTTACATTCATGCAAGGCTTGAATTCAGAAGTGAATCAAATGAGCAGAGAGGCAGGAAATGAGGCATCCACTCAAAACAATATTTATGGAAACAAACTTATGTAAAAGTAAAGAAAAATGTGGTATACCTCTATGTCCCCATCACCCAGCTTCAACAACTATGAACATTTTTCCAATTTTGTATTATCTACCCAAAGAATTTCCTTTCCACGTTTTTTTTTTTCCTGGAGATAAAACCTGTCAATGCTTTCATACTGAGGTGTGCATTTGGCTGGTGTGGATACGCAGACAAGCATGTTTATGGAGCCAGAAGCTGGACTGGTGGCCTCCTGATTTGGCAGATGGCCTCCTGATGGTTGCAGAAGGAGCAGCCTTGGTGGTCCACTTCTGCAGCCCAGCCTTGGGAGTTGGTCCTGAAGATGCAGCCTAGAATCTGTTTCTTCAGCTCTCTAAATATTTCTGTAAACCATTAAATACCCATCAACACATTTATTTCTACATAAACTATCCAGAGTAGATTCTGTCTCTGCAACTAAGAGCTAATGGATCCCCAACTTAACCTATCCTTAACTCAGTCTAACCCTGTCCCAAACCAATCCATCCTAAAACCATTCTAATCCATTCAAGCATGTTCAATCCAACCTGACTCAAATCAACATAGCCCTCTTTCCCATTTCTTTCCCCAACAAAGACCATACCTCCTTGTCTATGTCCCTTCCCTTTGGCTGCCCTGTGTCCCTACAGTGCGTTCTGGGTGTTCAAGACCTCCAGGGGGAAACCCCTCTCCATCCCAGTCCTACTACCTGGAGAGAGCCCCCAGAACCTCCACTGCTTCAAAGCTTACCCAATGGGGTAAGCAGAATTTATAAAATGGGTTCCTAAAGATGCCCTGCCCTAATCCCTGGAACTTGTGAATAAGATGAGACATCACTCCTGTGATTATGTTATGTTCTATGGTACTGTTAACCTTAAGATAGGGAAGTTATCTGGATTATCTGGTTGGCCCCAGTGAAATCAAATAAGCCCCTAAAAGCAGCAAGCTTTCTCCAGCTGGCAGCAGAAGAGGAAGTCAGAACATTGAGAAGAAGTGAAACAGAGATATCTGAAGCGTGAGAAGGACTTGCCACACTATTGCAGGGTTTGAAAATGGAGGGGACCATGGGCGAAGGAATGTGTGCAGCCTTAAGGAGCTGATGCCAGCAAGGAACCAGGGACCTCAGTCTACAATCGTAAGGAACTGGATTTTGCCAACAACCTCAGTGAGCTTGGGAGTACATTCTTCCTAGAGCCTCCCCATAAGACCCCAGGTAGCTGACACCTTGATTTTCACCTTGTGAGGCCCTGGACAGAGAACCCACTTGAGGCCACCTGAATTTCTGGGCTACAGAACTGTGAGATAATAAATGAGTGTTGCTATAAGCTGCTAAATTTGTGGCAATTCATTATGTAGAAATATAAAACTAATATGCCCAGCCTGTGTCCACTCTCTCAGAATTATCTTGATTTTTTTTTTCCTAATCAACCTGAGAAATTAATTATTATAGAATGGAGAGAATAAAGTATTGGACACAGATGCACCAACATTCTAATACTGACTCAGTCACCTACTAACCATTTGACTTTAGCCAGGTTATATAACCTTTGTAGGCAGAGCATTATTCAGCAATAAAATATGAAGATAATAACTTTCCTGGTAGGTTTGCTTGAAAGATTAAATATAATGCACATTACATGTCTGACACATAGTAGGGGCTTAAATACTTCGTCTGATATAGTAATTAGCTAATATTAAGTAATCAGCTCAAAGATATTGGAGTAAATGAAGCTATGGTTTTTTACCATCACTAACAAGAGGACGATTTTAATAGCCGTCTCCGCCACCACAATGACTTAACCCAGAGGAAGAGCTACCAGTGGAATCAAGGGCCCTCTGATGAAAAGGGGCACTCCTCAGACTGTCCCACATTGGAGACCACTTCTTCTGCCTGTGTCTGAGTCTAGGTCTTGAATTGGTCAACCAGAAACACTAGGACACTAGGTCACAGGAGGAAGGAAATAAGCAGTGAGAATGACCCAATGTTAAATAGTTAAATAATGCAGCCCTCTGGAAATGAACCCACGTGATCTCCCAGTCTGGACCGAGGGAAGAGACAGGCCCAGCTGTGGCCTCTTCCCCCCACCCCCCTTTCCCCAGGAACTGTGAAGCAAGCAGAACGGTGCTCACACTGCAGAATCAAGGAGGTTATCAGGAATCATACTGGTTGCCTTTTTTCTCCCTAAGTCTATAGTTTACAAGTCACTGGATAGTGCACAGAACAAGAGAAGGACAGGCTGATGCCAAAGCTCTGCCGTGCTAGAAGGACTGTGATTGCCTGAGCATGGGAGAAGAAAGACCACACTCAACCTTTGAGAGGTCTTTTGGGCTCAGCATTTCATCCATCCTGCTTTCTTCCTATGCCCACAGCCTCTACCCTTACCACCCCTTGGGGCTGCTAGGTTCGGTGGTATTGCATGAAGGTCTCCAGGCTTGTCAGGAAGCCTGGATTCTAGCCAGAGTTGTTCTGTGGCTGTTTTGCACCTGCTGCCAAGAGCTGATTGTATGTATTTCTGTCCAACTCCACTATTCAGTGACCTCACTTTGATAGCTTGAAATCTGCCATGGTGAGAGTATTTATACCACGGTAATTGGCAAAGGCTACAAATCAGGCTTTAGCTCCCCTGGAGAGCTGGTGTTAAACTTTGCAATACACTGATGCTTCTAGCCTCAGTGGTCTTGGGGGAGAGGATTCCTGCCTTTCTCTGGGCCTGTTTCCTCCTTAGTCAATGCCTTAGCTACCCTCTAAAGGCCTTTTTTCTTTTTTTAAAAGTTGCTTAGATACCAAGGGAAGGAGAGGAAGTGCTGATAACAAAATTACTGCTTTCATAGTAATACTTTAACAATAAAAACAGCTCTCAAATAGCCACATTTAGAAAGACTTCTCTCTATGCTGAGTACCATGTTTTGTATTTCACCCAAGCCCCGTCTTATTTAAACCACACACACACACTTTATTCAATAAGCCAGTGAGCTACGTGGGGCTGAAATTCCACCCCTGCTCCCCGGCTCTGAAATATAAGTATGCATGTAAGTCTGGGCTCCACCACTTTCTAAGTTACTTTGACTAAGTTACTTAATTTCTGTCTCTGTTTCCTGATCTGTAAAACGAGGACAATAACAACAGTTTCTATTTCTTAGGGTTGTTTTAAGTGAGAAAATTCATGTAAAATGCTTAGATTAGTGCCAGTCACATAGTAAGCACTAAATAAATGTAAATATTATCCCCGCATCTGTAGAGCTCACACAGGTCACACAGGCCTGGTCCGTGGTAGTTGCCTAATAATTGTTTGTATAGGAAAACAAGTGAGAACAATAGATAAAAAATAATAGAAAGAAATGCTTTATATTAATAATTAAATAAGTTTTCCACATTTACTTACTTTAGTCTTCCCCATTTATTTTCATTTACTGAGCTCACTATCACCCTCATAGATGTTCTAGAAAGAATTGGAAATTCACTTATTTAGTCATTCAGCAAACATTGAGTACCTTCTGGTGCCAGGCACCAGCTAGATGCTGAGGTTTCTGTCAGGAATGAGCTCCGGGCTTAGCTGGTGCAAGAGTCCTGGAACCCTCTGGTCTTTGGTGCGGAGACAGGCTTGGAAGGGCCATGAGCCCTGTGTTTCTGGCCGAAGGGGTAGTGCCAGGTTGAGAAGTTGGAATGTCCTGCTCCTGGGTCTGTGCTGTGCTCCTGCTGCAACTTGCCACCTGGAACCCTGGGTCAGATGGCCACGCATTTCAACACTGACTCTGCTACTTACGAGCAATGTCACTTGTTCTTAGACAGGAACCCTCATTTTTCTAAAGCCCTGGTTTCCCTATAAGTAAAATAGGGGTAAAAATCATCTGCCCAGGGCCGGCCCGGTGGCGCACTGCTACAGTGCGCCGCTTAGGAAGCGCAGCAGCGCTCCCGCCGAGGGTTCGGATCCCACATACAGACCGGCTGCTCACTGGCTGAGCGAGGTGCGGGGGCAACACCGAGGGTTGCGATCCCGTTGCCGGTCCCGGTCCGGTACGGGCACGACACTGAGGGTTGCGATCCGTTGCCGGTCACAAAAAAAGAGACAAAAAGGGAAAAAAAAAAAATCATCTGCCCTGCTTCGAGGTTTGAATCTGTGTGTGTGAAGGGCAGAGGGTGATGCTGGCATCTGGCACATAGGAGAACGATCAGTGTACACTTTTCCTTCCTCTGGCCACAGTCCGAGGTGAAGGAAGGAAGCTAACATTCGTCAAGTTGTGCTTTATTTACACGAGAATTTAATTCTCACAGTGATTTACCTGGTAGGTCTCCATTTTTCAGATAGACTAAGGCCCAGAGAGGTGAAGAAACTTCCCTAAGTTCCCCGAACCACCGCATTGTGTGTGGTGGGGGAGCAGGATTCTAGCCTGGCTCTGGAGCCTGAGCTGTGCCCACTGCGTGGGGCCCTGCCCCAGCTGGAGTAGAAGCCACTGGAGATCTGACAGTGCGGAGTCTGGGTAGCCATGGGGTGAGGGGGCAGGCCTGGGCCATGGACGTGCAGCGAGCCTTGGCTGGGAGATCAGCTAGCCCCACACAAATAAACCCAGGTGTGGGGGCTGGGCCTGGACTCACTGGGGACTGCTCCAGGGCAGGGCTGGAGTTTCACTTTTCGCCCAGCTCAGATGCAGAGTGACAGGGCTTGGGGCTGCCTGACAGTTCAAAGAGGATATGTGGCTTGGAGGTCACAGTTCAGCCAAGAAGTCATTCCCAGCCCCCTCAGCTGGGAGAAATGTGTTCAGGCTGTTCCCCTCCTGGAGTGCTCATCCTCCTCTCCCCTCCGCTTGTCCCTCCCAATGCTCTGCTGTGGGGAGAGGGGGCACTCTGGGACCCAATACACCTGGCTCCAGCCCCTCCTCCTGCAGGAGGTCTGCCCTGAACACTGCCACCCCCACCAAGCTCTTTATTTCCTTCACTCTAATTTCACTGAGCACTTACTACACGCTGGACTCTATGCCAGGCCCTGGGGATGCTGAGATGGATAAAACCCTGTCAGCTGAAAGAGCTCCTGAGTTGGGTGAGAGAAACAGACAGAAACAGATAGTGTCAGCACATGATAGGAGAGGAGAATGGTAGCTTCCATTTAGTGAGCACTTATTATGAGCTACAGGTTTTATATGTATTGTATCATTTGATCTTCACAAGAAATATAATCCCTGCACAGTCATTATTATTCCATGTGACAGCTGAGGAGACCGAGGCTTTCAGAGTGCAGCCTGCCCAGGCAGGTCACATGGCAAGAACCCAGCCTGTCCAGCTGCACAGCCTTGCTTTGCTCTTTCTACCATCTGCTTCTTCCTGGGGAATCTGGGGAGCCTGGGGAACCTTGTTTAGCTTTGGGGAGGAGAGGTGGGCTACGGATGCTTCTGAGAGCAGATCGTTCCTGGGATGCACCTTGGAGGAGTAGTTGGCGACTAGTTGGCTTGGTGGAAGGATGGCTTTCAGACAGAGAGGAGTTTGGGCAAAGACTGGGAGTTTAACACCAGTCCTCTCTTGGGGGCTGTGCTTTGTTGTTCTGACTGCTTTCCTGGGATCTTTTTCTGGCCCATCCTCTTCTTCCAGGCCTTTGTCTTTTATTCTGCTTCCTATCCCACGGATCCTCTTTCTCTACATGACTTCATCCATGCCCTCGGCTTTAGCTACTGTGTCTTTGCCAATGACATAAATGTCTCTCCTCTGAGCTAAGAACCATGCACCCATTGCCTACCTGACCTCTTCAATTCGATGTTTTAAAGGGACTTGAAATGCCAGCAGGCCCCAGGCAGAATGCCTGTTCCAGGGCTCATATCTTTGTGTGTGGTACCAGCAACCAGTTGGGGGACCAGCCCCAGCACAGTCAACCTGCCACCTCCTCCTCCCTCCCCAGCTTGGCCCCCACCAGGGCCTGTGGGTTCTTTCTCCACCTCTACGTCCCGTCTGAGCTATCATCCCGGGCCTGGATTGTAGCAACAGCTTCTCACTGGGCTCCCTCTCCGCTCCTGCTCACAGTCCAATCCATCCTCAACACTATCACCAATGTGATCTCTTGAAAACACATCATATTCTGCTGCTTACTTCCAGGACTTGCTGTTGCATTTAAGGTAAGATTCTAATTTTTTCTTGCGGCTCCCAGGGGCCTCTGTGATCTGGGTGCGCCAACTTCTTCAGGCTTATTTTCCACTGTGATACCCACTGAACCATCACACCAACCATTGTGGACTCTGTCTAGTTATTCAAATGTTCTGGGCTGCCTTGCACCCCAGAGCCTTCTAATGCACAGGTTCCACTGCTAGGAAGGCCACTCCCAGCTCCAGCCAGTCCCTGGTCTAGTTAATTCTTCTGTACTGGTCAGATCTCACCTCAAGCATTACCTCCTCTGGAAAGTTTCCCTGACCCTCAGAGTAGATCACCCTTGCCTGTTAGGTGGCTCACTGTCCCCTGAGCTTTTCCCTCACAGCGCTTACCCATTCGTAATTATATATAAGATTAAAAATGAGGACAAGGCCATGTATATTTTACTCATACTGTATCTATACCCAGTGCTGAGCACAATTAATATTTCTTTAGTGAAGTTCCCTTCCTTTTTGGTCATGTTCTCTCTCCCTGACCTCCTCCAGGACAGGGCCTAGGCTGATTCATCTCTGTCCTCCAGTGGTGTCCAGCACAGTGCCCAGCCCAGGCCCTCAGCCAGTATCTTCTAGGACGGATCCCCAGGATCTTGTGTGGTGTGCAAGTGGTGGCTGTGGTGCAGGCTGAGGCTGAGATTGGCTAGGGATGTACTGGGGGCACCTGGAACAGCACAGCATCTGCATCTCACCCTTAACATCTCAGAGAACTGATGGCTCAGGCTTCAGTGCTGGCTTGCTGTGTGACCTGAGGCAAGACTCTGCACCTCCCTGGGCTTCTTAAAACTACTCAGGGGATTGGACTCATGACCTTGTGGCTCCGTCTAAGATTCCAAACCAATAAGTGCTCTGTTTGTAGAAAGGTGGCTGGAGTGTCAAGGGCCCATTTGCAGAAGGCTCTGGAGAGAGTGGAATGGTTCTGAGGCTGTGGAAGAGGAAGACTTGGGTCTCTGGATCACCGGGCTCCTTTCCTGCTCTCACCATACACAAGGAGACAACCACAATAAGGCCCCCACTGCCCCTAAAACCTGAGCCCCCATGACTGTTTGTCCTCACCTCCGGGTGCAGTCCGGACATCTCCAAGGCCGCTTAAGTAAAGGGAACAACGTACATCTTGCATTCATAAAAGGTTAGTGGCAGCAGTGGATGGAGGCCTTGGCCTTCCACGGAGGGAAGCACTATCAGGGATGTGCCTTTATTCTTTATCTCAGGGACCTGGGGTATTATCTTCATTTTAAAGTGAGGTAAACCAAGGCCCAGAAAGGGGGAATTGTCCCCCTAGGCCCACAGGACCAGGGGATGAATGGCAGAGCTGACGCCAGAGCCAGCCACCTGAGGTCACTGCTCAGGAAGATGTTGGTTGATAATCCAGGATGGGCTGTGCCCAGGGGTAGGCACACTGGAAGAGGCCTGGGCAGGGAGTCAAGAAGCCTCAGTTCTAAGTCCACTTACTCAGTGCTGTGACCTGGGCAAGTTGCCCTGCTTCTCTGGTCCTCACCTGCTTGACAGAAGAAGAGCAAAGGATCAGGCTGAGATGCCATGGCAGGTGGGAGAGTTGATGGTGGTCTCAGCTCCCAGAGCTCTGAGAAGGTGGGGCAGGCCCTCTGGATGGCACTGACTTGCCACAGATAACCCTTTAGGGCTCAGAGCCAGGCCCCTTTCCTCGACAGGTCACTGATTTACCAGGCAGAGGCACTAGGGGAAAACGCCTGGGTGGCATCTTTTTTTTTTTTTCCCTTTTTTTTGTCTTTTTTCTTGACTGGCAATGGATCGCAACCCTCAGTGTCATGCCCGCACCGGACCGGGACCGGCAACGGGATCGCAACCCTCGGCGTTGCTCCCGCACCTCGCTCAGCCAGTGAGCGGCCGGTCTGTATGTGGGATCCGAACCCTCGGCGGGAGCGCCTCCACGCTTCCCAAGCGGCACACTGTAGCAGTGCGCCACCGGGCCGGCCCTATTCTAATCAGGACTCCTGGGGGTCTGAGGGGAAGAGTGGAAGGAAGGAGGCCACTTCCCACCCCTGGGGCCCCACACTTTCCTGGTCCCTCAGAACCTACAGTCAGGTCCCCCTGGGCATGGTTGGCATTCTTGGGCATAGTTCTTTTGTGCAGGGCATTAGCATCCCTGGGCTGCTCACTGTGACAAATGTCCCCACACATTCCCCTAATGCTTCCTGGGGGTGGTATGCAAACCACTCTTCTGCTCAGAGCTCATCAGTCCATCTGCCTCAGTGCACTGCCGTGAGAGGCCCAGGGTTTTTTCCAAGGGGAGAGTGAGACACACATTTCCCAGTGAGGAGACTGCCTGGGTCTCTTTCCCGCAACCCTGTCACACTCCCACTGATGGCTGCCATCCAGATCCTGGGCCCCTCCTGTGGCACACACCACAGGCAGCCAGGACTGGGGCGAGCAGCACCTTGCTGGGACCCAACCTACCAGGGAATCAGTCCCTGCTCTGCTGCTCACTTGCTAAACAAACTGAGACTACTTCCTTTCCTCTCTGAGCCTCAGTTTGCTCAGCTGCCACATGGGGAAAAACAGGATCTTGAAAGAGACAAGAAGACATTATCCTACCATCCAGGCAGATGTACACAGTCTTCTTCTCCTCACCCCATCCCGCTCAAGGATCTGGCCTCTTAAGTCACCTATCCTAGCGTTAGCAGCAGCAGGGTGCAGGACGCAGAGCACGGTTCACATCCAGTTCCTCCATGTGCTGACTGTCTTGGTTGTGGGCAAGTTGCCTCCCTTCTCTGAGCATCGGTTTCCTCCTTTGTAAAAACTGGAGAAAAGAATAGGTATGACGATTCATGTGATACCATTGCAGTGCTAGGCACGTTGGGGGCACTTCGGGGTCATTCATTAAGTATGCACTGTGGCAACTGTGCCCTTGTGAGGGTGGAGTTGATAACTGTCAACAGCTAAGAGGCGCTGGTCTGATGTGGGTGGTGTGAGATGTGAGGCTGCTTGGGCTGCAGGGCTCTCAACAGGCTTGGGTCATTCCCAGACAGAACTACTCAGACTGGCTGCTGCAGTCCCTGGCACATGTCATAGCCACACTTGAGCACAGCCACAGTGTCCACACATGCAGCCTGCGTGTGCACTCACACAACCTGGCTACCCACGAACACAAGCGTGAGCATGTCCCTGCCTGTCCTGCATGTCCCCTGCTCCACCTGTTTGAGGGGATGAGTTTGAGGCCGAGAGGAGAAGGGACTTGCTGGAGGAGACAGGGCAATGGCAGAACCAGAAGGGCACTCAGGGCTTCTGCTTCTCAGACTGGCTGGCACCGGGGAGCAGGCACACTCTCACGCTGTCCACAGACCATGCATTCAAACGGGTGCCCTGGAGCAAAGCAAAGGCACAGCACACCCAGCCACCGCAGCCAGGAGCCACCAGAGCACAGGGGGATGACCCGGAGCGAGACACCCCAGGCACCACACCCTGGGGCCCGAAAACACCCACACAGCCGCCCCGCCGAGGGCTGCCGGCCAAGCCGCCCTCCTCCCCCGCACGCCCGCGGGCCCCTCGGCCTCCGCTTACCCCGGGCGCGCGGGCCGTTGGGGCCGGGGCCATTATGCGGGCGCATGGCCGGCCGCGCCGGGGCGCAGAGCAAACTTAACCTTCATTTGGGAGCGCCCAGCGGCCGGAGCGCGCGGCGCAGCCATCGATCGCCGCTAATGGCCTCGTCTAAATGCGGAGCCGCTGCCTCCGCCCCCCGGGTCAGGGCGCCCCCGCCCTCGCCCCGCGCTCCGTGCAAAATGGTGTTTACCAAAGTCAATATTGGCCCGCCGGCCTCCCCCAGCCCGGGGCCGGATCTGGGCCGTCGGTGTCGCCACGGGCTCTGGCCCTGCCGAGGAGCCTGACGGCCAGACACGGGCGGGCCTCGCCCAAGGCCGCCCAGCTCCCGGAGTCCGGCCTCCTTCCTGTCTCGGCGCTGGCTCCTCCGAGGCCGCCCGGCCTGCGGCGGGAAGGGACGGCGGGAGGGGACGGCGGGAAGGGACGGCGGGGGCTTTGGCCTGGGACGCACCGGGCGGGACTCCTGGCTGCAGCTCTGAGCAGGTCTTTAAGTCCTCGGGGCTGTTATTTTATGATGGCTTCCCCCAAAGGTTGTCGAAAGGACCCGTTAGAGACAGTGCAGGTCGGGGGCCAGCACAGAACCTGACTCTCGGGCGTTTTGGCAGGGGCTGCTATTGTAGGCGGGGAGGTGTCACGCCCCACCTGTGTCACTCTGTCCTGTCTCCTGCCTGGTTCCTTCTGCAGGGCACTGTCGCGCTTATCAGGGACACGACAGTCTGGCAGTTTCTCCACCTGAATCCTGGCCTCACCACGGAAGAGCCTGAGACGAATCTTTGACCCCCGGGACCCTCCGATTTCTCATTTGTTAGCGAGGCAACGATCAGTCCTGCCCAGTAAGCCAGGTGTTGAAATGGCATCGAATTAAGCCCATTTCGCAATAAAATCACCTCCCTACCCGGTCCCCTTTCATTCTTGCGTTGCGGATCTTCGGATTAATAAGAAAAACATGGTAATTACAACTTCCCCTCCCTCCCCCTTCACTCTCTGTTCCCATCAGAGGAAGGAACTTTTAAATGAGAGCCAGAAAGAAGACGTGGTGTCTGGTCCCGGAGACAGGTAACCCGAGCCCGCCATCTGGTGGCCATGGCTATGCTGACAGCCCTGCTTTTAGAGGTCCCTGAGCCCTAGTTCCTGGGAACTTAGACTCATGTGCGACATCTGAAAGTCAGACCCTTAGAATCTCAGGACAGTACTCCCTTAGGATGGGCGAATTTTAGATTATTGAGATATTGCATTTATGGAATGCTAGAACAGTGAGGATAACTACCATTCCTTGACAGCTTTCTCTGTGCCAGAAACGACAGTAAATACTTTGTGAGAGCTGTTTCTTTTAATCCTGTCCTCTTTATCATCACATGGTGAATGCTCTTATCTCCATTATACAGGCAAGAAAACTGAGATTCTCATTAAGCAGTTTGTCCAAATTTACACTGTGGTAGGTAGTGGGTGGAAATGTGAACCCGGGGTCTCCCAACCCCTGACCCATGCTGTTAACCATCATCCTTTACTACAGAATCTTGACAGTATTATCTGAAACTGCCAAATTTTAGTATCATAGAATCGTAGGGTATGAAAATCTTAACATTGGAGAATCTTAGGATTTTGGAATCATAAAATACTGGGAAGAGGGCATCTTAGATTTGAAGATCCAGGAACCATGGACCGTCAGGACTAGGAAGGTCTTTGGGATCCTTGGTTTTGCACATGAAGCCAGACAGGGAGGTGCCTGGCTGGGTGGTGCTCTACAGGGTGGGAAATCAGGCTTCCGGCCTCCTGACCCAGGGTTCTTTCCACTGTGGGTTTCTCAATCAAGGCTTTTCCAATCTGCTCTTTTATAGCCACTGCAATAAAGCTGTGGACTTTTGCTCCAGAACAGCACATAAAATATCCCATTATTTGCCTCTTAACCTGAGCTTCTGTTTTACATCTTAAGTCTAAAGTGTAAGCCTCATAAAAGGTAATCATCTAAGGCCTGTTCAAAGAGAAGCCATAAATTGGCCATTTAGCCCAATCAGTGTTTATTGTGCTCCTACGGGATACCCAACCAGTATAAGCCTGTGCCCCACGGAGCGGAAGGGGGAGCATAAACCTTAATCCCAGACCATGAGTGGCTTAACTCTCCTTTGGGGAGGAGCGTGGAGATGCAGAGTCAATCCAAGAGACAGAAATGTCACAGGGGATGTCATTCTGTGGTTAGATACAAAACGAGGCCAGGGGTATGGGAGAGGCCAGTGTGGGTTCTGAGAGTGGAAGCAGAGGGACTTTTTTTTTTTTTTTTTGCTACTAGTTATTAAGTAACTACTATGCCCTAGACCCTGTGCTAAGTATGTGATATACATTACCACACAGAATCCTCACAATAATTTTATGGGGTTGTATGGGCAAACTGAGGCTCAGAGAGGTTAAGTGGTTTACCCATAGTTACATAGCTAGTAAATTCTAGAGTTATGGTTTGGACCTTGGTCTGATTCTCAAGCCTTTGCTTTAACCACTGTGTCACACTGCTTTGGAGTTGGGCCATTAGTGACCACAGTGGTTTACAAATGAAGGTCATGTGGGGTCTGTGGCCATGCAAGGCTGGAAGCAGAAAGAAGGTAGGCTCAGTCAGAAGCACCTCTTCCCCGCTGGCTCAACCTGCTCCCTCTGATCTCATTCTGACCTTCAATGCCCCTGAGTTGATCAAGAGAACAGGCTTCCCCTAGGTCTGGCAACCCCAAATCCAGCTCCATCCTTAGGCTCTCTTGGGTCGGGTTTGGGCCAACCCACCTTAGGCAGCTCAGGCTGCCTGAGCCATCTCTCAGGGGAGTACCTCAACTCCAGACTCAAACCCCCTCACTAGAGGACTCTCCTGCTGTCTCCCCCCCTCCCACCAATTCCCAAATCTTCCCGAGACCCACAGAAGTACATGAGAGCCCAGAGAAGGGCCTTACTGCCCCTCCCACAGGGGGATATGCAAGGGAAGGGTTTTGTCACTCATGTGTCCGACAGTGTCTGCTACAGGCTCCAAGTGTGATTTGGGGACTCCTGCTGCTGAGGCTATTCCTGTGTCCACTCTCCCTCACATCCAAAGGAGGCCTCGTTATTCACTCCTAGACTGGAGCATGAGTCTCCTCACTGGCCTCCCGGCCTCCACTCTCCCCTGCTTTACCCTCCCCATACGAATGCGGGCACTGTCCAGCCGAAGACCCTTCTGTTGTCCTCAGGACATTGTCCTGGGCCTACTCTCAGGGTCAAAAAGCTCCTCATCATCTGCATCTGCTGACCGCTCCAGCCTTCCCCCTTTTGGGCTCGTTTGTATACAGGATGTAGTTCTGGATTTGAATTCTAGCCTCACTACTGTGGTCAGTGTGATCTTGATCAAGTTACTTAACTTATTAATCTATAAGCTGGGGATAATAATAGAACCATCGCAGGGATGCTGTAAAGATTTAATAACAAAAAAATTAAAGTACTTATAACCTGGTACTTTGCAAGCACTCAGTGAGATACTCAGTGTTAGCTATCGTCATCATCACCAACATGTAACCATAGTCCTCCCATATGCAACTGCCAACCACATGCAGTTCTAACTCATCGAGCTGTTTTACAGTCTCCTGGAAAAGAATGTTTAATAATTCAGGCAGATTCAAGAGGGATACACGTTCTTTGGTCCTACTTCTTTAAAGAGACACGATCTGTGTCCCATTCCCATAAATATGGTCTGGCCTGTGACAGCCGTGACCAATGGAGTATGGCAGAAGTGACACTATGCCACTTCTGGGCCTGACTTTATGAGGACAGGCAGTTTCTACTCTGGTCTGTGGTAGCTTTGACCTACCAAGTAAGAAGTCTGACTATACTCCTGGAGAGGTGACTTCAGGGACAGGGCCCAGCTGAGTCCAGACCTTCAGCCACACCCACCAAGATACTAGGCATCTGAGTGAATCTGTTTTGGGTCCCAAGCCCAATTGCTAGCTAAAAACCACGGAGCGATCTTAATCAACACTGGAGCAGAACTGCCCAGCCCAGCCCTGCCTGAATTCCTGACCTACAAAATCAAGAAAAATAATAAAATAATTGTTGTTTTAAGCTACTGAGTCATTTGGGGATAGTTTGTACATAGCACTAGTTAACTAAAACAATGACCGTGGGGTGTCCGGGCTTGCAGGTAAAGACCCACTACTGCTGATATTTAAAAAATTATTTTAAAATATATAATTAAACATCTAGTAATAAGATGTTAAAAAAGTTTTCTTAAATATTTTAATATGTTATAAACTTAAACAAGCACATTGTTTTGCATAGTTTAAACTGTAATTACACATTTTTTTTTTCCTTTTTTTTTGTCTTTTTTCGTGACTGGCAACGGATCGCAACCCTCAGTGTCGCGCCCGTACCGGACCGGGACCGGCAACGGGATCGCAACCCTCGGTGTTGCACCCGCACCTCGCTCAGCCAGTGAGCGGCCGGTCTGTATGTGGGATCCGAACCCTCGGCGGGAGCGCCGCCACGCTCCGAAGCGGCGCACTGTAGCAGTGCGCCACCGGGCCGGCCCCTGTAATTACACATTTGATAACATACTTTTGACTTTTCCAAACTCATGAAACAAACAGATAAGACATATGTAAAACAGAATTATTCAAACTTATGACTATGTTGCCATTTTTACTTATCCTTTTACCATCAGTTCCACGGGTTAATTTATTTCTTTATTATTTCTGTGCTTAATGTTATACCTTTTTAGCGTTTTAAGTATTTATTTTTATACCTACCTAGAGTGCAATACTTTTCCAGACTGAAAAGAAAAATAATAGTAACTTAGAACAGCATCTGGGTACCAATCATTACATTCTTGACTGGACGTGGAATGTGGTTGCTTCTCCCAAGGGTTTCGAAAAAAGCCACTCATCAACAGGCTGGTCTGCTTTTCTTTGGCTTAATCTTCACTTGTTACATAAGTAAAATTTGTAAGTCTGAGCCTTTCACATAGTCTTCAGTTTTATTGCAACCCAGTGTCTCTCCCCCAAATTTTATGCATTACAAGTCTCACTTGGCCAGTGTTACATAACCATTGTCCTGTCATCATGACATATGGATCTGGTCAGTGAGCATTATTTAAGACTGCTAGATACCTTTTGCTATCTTATAATTAGTGGGGTCATCTAGAGGTTCCATAGGAGAGGAGGGATTGGGTCTGATGTTTTCTCTCCTCCCTATGACATTCAGCCGATTCATCACCGTGAAACACCTGGCAGAATGCTCGCCTGCTTGGTTCCGGGGCTGCATGCCTACCGGGGCTGCGTGCCTGCCGGGGCTGCGTGCCTGCCGGGGCTGCGTGCCTGCCGGGGCTGCGTGCCTGCCGGGGCTGGCTCACCAGGGCTCGTCTTCCATCCGCTTGTTAGTGAGACCAGCGGAGCTGCCCAGTGCTCTTGGTTCTCAACACGGTTCTTGTTTTTTCCATGCCTTCTTGGCTTACTTCTTGTTCCTTGTTATTTTTCTTTCCTGTTTCCATAGCTAGAAACAGGTATGTGACAATGCTTTACAAAGGCATACATTTACTACAAAAAAAAAAAAAAAATCCATATTTAAACATTCCTCAATTTATTGAAATAATAAAATTAATAGATCTGTTATGTTCAACTTTTAATTACATCCACCTTTTTGTATATTTTATATTAACTTTTTTTTGCAGTGTCATGAATTCACAGCTCTTCATTAACTTATCTTATCCTAGTAAATCATATTTCTTCCTCTCCTCTTCCTTGTTTTCCTTCTTTTTGCTGTTCAGACAATCACGACTTTGTCAGTGGAAGGCACTAGCAGCTGGCTCCCTTTTCAGAGTACTACACTCACACCCTTTAAAGCAATCTTGTTTTCTGGCAACAGCAGGATGCTCCATAGCCATCTTTACTTTTATTTTTCCTCCAAGGCGTACAATCACCTACCCTCTAAAAGATTCCAATTCTTTGTAGCAGAGAATAGTATTAGAGCCCAGGATCTGGGTACTAAGCGGGCAAATGCAACCTTGGTGCTGTGACCCCTGCTCTGTGTTTGGGGCTTGTATCATGCTGCCACGTGGGACCAGAGGTGGTTGTGCTTCAGACCCGGGGGGTCTGCTAGGATGTGCCATTCTTACCACCATTGGCCTTGGCAACCAACCAATGCTGCTCTCCCCTCCACTTCTCTGTCCTAACGTTCCCTCAGTTTCTTGTAGAAGAGTGAAGATAATCCATACCTTTTGATGAGAAGGTTTAGGGATAATGGATGGGCATCAGCGGACAATAACATAATCTCTACTGTTGGTGGTTTCTCTTAGAGCCCTAAAGTCTAAATCTATTCTAAGACCACTTTCAAAACATTCTCTCCCTACCTCCCAGTCTGCGTCTGTAGAGGAGAGGCTGGATCACGCCTCTCCCATCCCTGCCCCTAGCCAGGAATCCACTGAGGATATCCGTGTTAGAATTTTGGACCAACCATCACAGGGCCTGGTGAGAAGAAGTTTCCTCTCATTCCCAGTCTAGTGGACACTGGTGTACTCTTCCCAGTGTTAGGATCTATGAGTGGCCTGGATGGTTGACAATAGGGATGGCCACTTCCTTATCCTTTTTCAAAAGGTGAGGCTTTGTCTTCAAAGCCCCAAGACAATCAGTTTAGAAAGCAACAACTGAACATCGGTCAACACATTTCCCAAGGTCTGAGTCATTTAAGCCTAAATAACCTGGTAAAGTTGTTCATAATCTAGGTCAGATTGAGCTATGTTCAACCCAACCCAGTTAATTGTTATCAGCATTCCTTCAATTATCACATCTGGACATCTTTCTAGGTCTTCAGCTTAGACTATATGGTGAACTATTATTAAATAAGAACATTTCAATGATTGTCTTCATGGGATAAAACACACACACACACTGAGAAAATGAAGTCTAACTCATATAGGGCAAAGAAATATCCCTTTTTCTATTTTTGTGTTTTTGAAAAAAGGACAATAAAATCTACAGAAACACAGCACTCACCACAACCACATGTGACAATTTACATGACCAAATGTCTACTTCAAACTACGTAGACATTCCCCAAGGAGAAATTGGAGGTTGCTTGCTTTATAAGATGTTAATAAGTGGCCAGTTCTTGTGTTTTCTCAAAATGTATATTCTGTCCCAAAGGCAGAAATCACAGGTAGATTTTAGTTTGTCTAAAAAAATTATTTATTTTCAAAAGTAACAAATTTACATGACTCCAACGATAGAAGGTACAAAAGGATACAAATGAATGTGCATATGTGGTCTTCCCCTATGCCTTTTAAAAAACACAAATGGGAGGGAGCATATCAAACTGTGCTCTGCATCTGACTTTTTCCACCTAACAGTGTGTCTTGCAGATCATTTTGTAGCACCTCATAAAGAACATTCTTATTCTTTTCCATGGTTGCAAAGAATAACATTGATGTATATACCTCAACATATTTAACTGTCTCCTATTGATTAACATTGATTCTGTTGCTAATTCTTTGCTATTACTAATGATGCTACAAATAGTAATTTTCGAAAGAACATCACTTTGCATGTAATTGTATTGGCAGGAGAAATTCTTAGTGATGAAGTTGCTGGGACACAGTATGTACATATATACTTTGATGTTGCAAAATTACCACTCAAGGGAGCAGAATGAGTTTACACTCCCCCAGAGATGGGAAGCTGTCGAATTCCATATATCCTTGCCAACAGAGTACACTACCCAACTTTTTGATCATGTCTAGTCCGTGAGTACATATTTAAGAGCCATTTCTGTACCCTTTCCTCTGCATTGTGTCATGGTTTATATCCTTGGTCTAATTTGGGAGATGGGGTGAAGTGCTGCTCTTTTTAATTGATTTTCAGAGCTCACATTTTAAAGGAAATTAAAATTTTTGCCTGTGATATGAGTTGAAAATATTTTTCCTAGTTAATTATTTGCACTTCATCTTTTTTATAGTTTTTCACATGTTTACTTTTCCATATGAACTTTAGGAAGAGTTTATGAAGTTCCAAAAACAAAAGAAATTCTGTTGATACTTTTATTGAGTGTTTCTGCATGAAGAAGATTTACAGTTTTTTTATAGTCAAACTTCATTTTTCTTTCATTTGTGGCTTCTCAATTTTGTTATATTTGGAAAAGTCATTCTTGCTCTGAAATTATAAAATCTTTCTCCTATGCTTCATCTGAACTTTTATTTTCGTACATTCAAATCTTTGATCCATTTAGAATTTGACCTGGGGTTAAACCCAACTTTAGTTTATCCCAGAAGACTACCTCATTGTTTTATTAGTATTTATGGAATAATTCATCTATTCCCTGCTGACTTGAGAAGCCATCTTTATGATACACTAAATTTCAGTATGTATTTTGGCCTTTTCCTGGACTTGTTATTCTGTTCTGTTGGTCTGTCTGTTCATGTGCCAGTGCCACGTTGTTTTATTAAGTGTGGCTTTATAAACGTTGTTTTAACTGTAGGGTTAGTCATCTCTCACTGCTCTTCCTTTATCAACTTTTCTGGAATATTATTGAACATTTATTTTATCATATACACTTTAGAATTGGCTTGCTTAGTTCCAAAAATTCTGCTGATCTGGTTATTGGGATTACATTAAATTTTATATTAACCTAGAGAGAATTGGCTGCAGCTTCCCATTCGGGAACATGTTCTGCCTTTTCCTTTGTTCAAGTGTGTTTTTATGTCTCTCAGGAGTGTTTTAAAGTTTTCTTCACATAGATCTTGCGCATTTCTAGTTGAGTTTATTCCTAGATATTTTATCTTTATTGTTGCAATTTTAAGTTTCCCCCCCATTACACTGTATCTTCTAATTGAATGTTATTTGTGTATATTAGAATGATTTATTTTGTATCCACTGCAATCGCTAGCCTCTCTTAGTCTTTTTCTTGATTCTCTCTTGGGTTTTTACCTCCTCCTTTTCATTTTCTAATACCTCAGTTTTTTTTTCTCTTGTCTTACTGCACTGGCTGGTACTGACGGGCTTCAAGATGATCCAGTAAAAACTTCCCTTTCCCCTGCTCAAGTTCTGAACCCATGGAGACAAAGTAGGAAACCAGAAGGGATCAAATTATCACCAGTATTCCTGGTGAGGGCTGGTTATTGGAGGGTGTGGCTCATACATGTGGGGTAAGGGGATTTTCTAATCCTGACTTTCCCACCCAGTCATGGGCATTGTGGGAACGGGGGGTGATGCTCCCAGGTAATGCGGTGGGCGGCAGCTGCTCCTGTAAGGTTAGGGTGTGGGGTGGGTGCAGAGGGGAAGGCATACTCTCTGTAGGCAGATCCCTCCCAAGAGGAAGGTTCTCAAACTCACCAATCTCAGCCACTCCATTTTCCCTGGGGTGGCGGGAACAAGGGGATGAAGAAAGGCCAGGTATCCTATTTGGGCTGTCTCCAAAATGAAGAAAACATCAGGACTGGAGAAGGAATAGTCTTCTATTTCTTCTATTTCAGCACCCCTGACTCCTGCAACAAGTATCTCCAGAATAAGGAAAAACAATAGTGGAAATAGTGGGCATTCTTATCTTTTTCCTGGACTTCAATGATAGTGCTCCTGTGACTTGACAAGTGATACTGGTTTTCCTTTCCCCAGGAAAGATGTGCTTAGGAATAGCCATCTGTTCCCATTCTATTTTGTATTTTATTTCTTTTTCGTCAAGAATGGTTGTTGAATTCTATCAAATGTCTTATCATTGTCGGGGGACCATCATCTGAATTTTCTTCTTAGCTCTTTCAATACAATGAATTGTAGGCTTCCTAATACTGACCCATCCTTGCATCCTGGAATGAATACCACCTGGAAATAGTAATATTCTCTTAATGTTCTTTTAGATCATGTTTGTAATATTTTACTAAGGATTTTGTATCCAAATCTCTAAGTGAGTTTGCCCTGTAGTTTTCTTTTTCTATGCAACATTTATTAGGTTTTTCTAATATTATAGTCTCCTTTAAAAAAGATTTTGAAGGTTTCCTTATTTTTTCTATCCTCTTAAATAATTCAAATAATATTGAAGTGACCACTTCTGGGGCCGTGTGTATGTGTATGTGGGGGTGGGGGAATCAGGAGTCTGTCTTTCACATTTTATTTCTAGCATAAGCTTTTAGATAACAGTTAATACATTATCCATTAGAATTTAAAAAATCTTATCTATCAGTGTCCTTCAGGGCACCCACTATGCTAACATACCTTTTGGCTTTGTGTTGGGTGATGCGGACCTGGAGATGAACCTAGATATTATTCCTAGGGATTCTAGTCTAGAGGGGAGATAGCCACAGAAATAAGTAACGTGAATGTGATGAGCTGAGTTGCAAGAGGGGAGGTAAATGTGTATATAGTATTTGTCGAAGTCCTCTTGTTCTAGGACCTGTCTAAGGTTTAGATGCTCAGTTTCCACTTGGGGGGCTGGGAGGAGGCGGCTTCCTTCCATCAAATCTGTTTACACCTACACTTCCCTCTTTCTTTGACAGTGAGGGAGGCATCGCTCACTGGGTAAACCCACCTTTCCCTTGTCCTCTGGATCTCCTGTCCTGCCTGCTCACGGACCAAATGCCATTCATCATTCACTGTCCCTCATGTACACTCAACATCTCCACTGGCTCCTTCACATCAGTTTAAAAATATGCTCTCTTCTCTCTCAACATTAAAAACAAAAGAACCCACAAATATAAACTACAACAGTTCTCCCTGTAACTTAGGTTCTCGCTCTAGCTCTTCTCTCCCTGCTTCCCAGCCTATTTCAGTCCATGGCTATGTGGGCCTTGTTCCTCTCAATCTAAAGTAAATCGGCCTGGAAAGCTCCCTTTGACCCCTCTGTTGCAAAATGGGTCCTGGTGACCTCCTGTTTGTGTCACAGGACCTAGTTTGCAGGTCCTTAAACCCTGTGAAGCCTCTCTGATGCTCTGGACATTGTTAACCCCTTCTCTGGGTTTCCTCTGGTCTATCATCCATTGTGTGGTAAATGATGTGTCTACAAATTTGCGTTCCCCATGGATGGGAAGTCCTGTGGGGGCACAGCTTTTCTGATTCATCTCATTCTTCCCAGAACTCACTGCAGAGCCTGGCAATTGTTAGGCAGAACATGTGTTTGATGAATGAAATTAAATGACCTGCTTAATATTCACAATAACTCTACAAGGCGAGCATCATTATTGTCTGCATTATACAGAAGAGAAAGCTGAGAGTCAAAGTGGATTCTTGCCCAAAGCCTCATAATGAATTAATAGGGAAAACACTTGACTCAAGGTCAAGTCAAACTCCTGCTTCATTTATTCTCCCCTTTATGCAGCCACTATCAAGAAAGAGAATGTGCAGCTTTGAACATTGCAGATCTTGAGATGGCATCTTAGCTCTGCCACCTTCTAGAAGTGTGCCCTTGAGCACATCAATTCACCACTTGACATATTCGTTTCCTTCTCTGTAAAATGGGTATAATAATGCCCTCTTCCTCCTGGAGTTGTTGTAAGGATTAAATGAGTTGGGGTACGTGCAAGCACAGAGCATAGAAGGATTCAGATTCAGCAAGTATTTCATGTTCGCCCACCACGTGCATGTAGAGGAGACCTGGCCCTCGCCCCTGCTCCCCTGTGACTACCTGACCACAACTTGTCAGGTTGTGTGACAAGTTTCAAAGTGATGGGAGTGGAGGGAGGCAGTTTTCACAAGATCGTCTCCTGGGTTTGCTTTGTTCTTCTCGACGGATCATGATGTTCCGTGGCAGGCACAGTGGCTGAGATGTTTTCCCCACCACTAGGATCCAACCACATTGCTGGGCACCCAGGAGATGTTGGCAGAGCTCGTGGCAATTGGAAGACACTTGTGTTTCTTGGCCTTGAATCTGGTGAGAGGACCTCAGAACTCTGTCTATGAAGAAGTAGTCCAGAGACTTCCCAGTTTGAGTATCTACTGTGGAGTTTTGTAGAACATTCAGAGAACCATTTTAATCCAGATTTATTTTAGACTTTTTAATATTTCTTATCTTTCAGCTTATTCTAGTAATTTTAAGGTTTATTCTAATATTTCATTATAAATGAAAAACAAGATTACAAAGATTTTATGAAATAGAGAAAGGGAAAATATAAAAAGAAAGAATCCTCCAGAATAAACATTAAGAATATTTGAGAGTATTCTGTCCTAATCTTTCCATACATGTATTTTTATTTTATATAGTTGAGATAACACTTTGTACACAAGTTGTAAACAGTTTTTCTACCCTCAAATTAGATTATAAGTCCTCACATTATGATAAAACATTTACATTCATTATTTTTAGTGTTGCATAGTATTCAAGAAAGTGGATGTGCCATAGTTTACTTAGCCAGTCTTCTATTGCTGGACAGGTTGGTTGTTTCTATATATTTGCCATTATATACAATGATGTGCTGAGCATCCTTATGCATGAACCTCTGTCCACATGATGGAATTACTAGACCTATTTTTAAGGCACTTGACCCAAATTGCCAGAATAAATTCTGTGATTTTAGAGAAGGGGAAACGGTAGCTGAAAATGAGAAATACTCATCTCCTTTCACATGGCTTCCTCGGTAACTGTAAGTTCCTTTTGATACCTTGCACGGGGTTTTAAATATTGTTGTTGCTCACGAAATATTTGCTGTATTGTAATATCAATTGAAATTATTAGTTAAGGTTGAGAGAAAAACAGAACTGGAGAAAGGGAGGGAAAGACAGGCAGATCAAATGTTAGAGGAAGATACCACTTTGAACCCTGTCCGCACCCCTCTCACTCCTGCTGAGGTTTTTTTGTTTTAAAGTCTCCACTAGGCACTTAGGGGATTGTAGAAATGTGCTGTCTCAAAGCCAGGAAAATGAGGTGTGAAGACCTAGAGATGTGCCACATAAGACACAGAGTAGAGCAGGCCACTGCAGAGTTGGGCTGGACTGGGCTGGACAGCGGTCAACTGCTCTGAGGTTGGCCCGTCTCACGGACGGACTCTAGGTGGCGCTGTGGCTGCAGAAGTTTTGGGCTGAGGAATTTTGGCAAAAAGCTGTTAGGAATCTCTGGGATGGAGAAAAGGAAGAGAAGCAAAGAAAGAGAGATAGTGGACTGGAGTGAAGGAGACACACACACGCGGAGAACCTATAGCAGCAAAAGAAAGAAGGATGCCTCAGGTTGTGCTTTGTTCAGAAGACATAAAATAAGCTGAGGGCTCATTCATTCATTCACTCAATAAGCATTTACTGAGGCCCACCTTGCACCTGTCGCTGAGCAGCCACATCCCTGAGGTCATGTGGCTTGTGAAAAGTGGGAATGACTGATACCAAGTAGTCCCCACATAATTAGATACTGGCATCCTTGAGAAAGGAAGGAGGACCTATGAAGGCCTAAGGTGGAGGAGATGACCTGATTTTGGAGAGAAGGGAGGATTGCCAGAGATGGCTGCCCAGTAGAAGGTACTCCAGGTGAGATCTGAAAGTAGCCAAGAGTGAATGAGGGGAGAGAGGAAAGAGGAGAGACTTCTGGTCAGAGAGAACAATATGTGCAAAGGCATATGGTGAGAGGAGACAGGCACGGTGGAGGAACTGAAGGGAGAATCACGGACAAAGCAGAGGGAGAGGGAAGCAGGGGAGAGGAGGCTGGGGAGGGGGTGGGCCGTCCGTGCCATGCCTTACCCACACCAGAGGTCTTGGTCTTTATCCCAAGAGCATGGAAAGGGGCTGACATGCTCAGAGTTGTTTTTGGAGAAGGGCACTCTGGTTGAAGTGTGGAAATGGGTTGGGGGGTTGAATAGCTACAGGGAGACTGGTTGGGAGTCTCTGCAGTAGCCACCTGAGTTGCTTCCGCTAACTGAGTGTGGAAATGGAAGGGGAATGGATGAGTCCAGAATACTGAGGGTAAAGTTGACAAAGCAGGGCTGGTAAGGATGATCCCGGTGGCTAGACTCCTGACATTGGTACCTGGAGGGCTACTGGCATCATCACTGACGTAGTGAATCTTGGAAGATGACCAAGTTGGTAAAGAAGATCATGAATTAGATTTTGGACACCTTTGTGGGGACAAGCATTTTCTCTTCCTGGTGTTCTTTCCTTGGCTCATGGAATAGGCATGCCCACCTTCCAGGAGCATCAGGAAGTGAAGCTTCCTTCCTGTCTGCCCCCTCCCTCATAAGGAAGGAAAGTGACTTATCTGTTGGGGAGATTACAATGAACAGCTGTGACCTGGCCGCCCTGTCTTTCTCACTGGGCTCTGCCTGCCTGCAGGACTGGTATGTTTCACTCTGCTCCCTCTTTCAATGGAAAGCACCCTGGGGCCCAGGTCTGGCCTTCCTCCTAGAGCTTATCCAGAGTTTGGACCCTCTTTGCCCCCATTGTTGTGGCTCAGTGGGCATAAAGATGGATTCTGCAGAGTTGTATCTCCTCAGCTGACCCAAACGCTCACCTGAGTGCATCACCCCAGGACTTGGGTTGGTTAAATTCTAGGATGTGGGATTGTGGCCATACATCCCAGAGGCTTTCTCAGTCTAGATTCACCAGTACTACAGCTGGTATTTATGTCTCCTACTATGCGATTCACATCTCTTTCTCACTGTTGGTTCAGAATGGAAAGGAGGAGTGTGACTTATTGTCAAATAGGTCTGAAGCTTGGAGAAGAGGTCTGAGCCCGAGAGATAAGTGTGAGTCACCAGTGAAGAGATCAGAATGAAGAAGAGCAGTCCTTTGACTGAGCCGTCGGAAACTACAGCATTTACAGGCGGGTAGAGGGAGGTGATCTTGTAGAGTAGCCAAAACACAGACGGGAGAAGGAAATTCAGGAGGAAGCAGGGTCACTGAAGCTCATAGAAGAAGGTGTTTCAAAGAGGGAGTGGCCAGCAAGGGCACATGTCTGATAGATTAAGTGACAGGGAGGCCATTAGTGACCTCAGCAAGCCATGTTTGGGAGGGTGGTGGGGCCGCATGGCCAGACTGCAATGAGGGAAGAGAGAGCAGAAGGTGGAACAGACGTAGCTAGTGTAGACAACCCTTCTGAGGAGTTCCTGTGAGGTGTAGGAGGGGACGCCTGTCATTCTTTTTGGTTGCCCAGTAACCACATCATCTCCCTATGTTTGGAGAATTTCCTGCCTATGAGTCTTGCTGAGAAGCAGAGCCTGCCTCTCACTACACATGAAGAAGGTGCCAGGTAGATACTTGTCTTCTCAGCTGGCCTTGAGCTGGAGTGAGCACAGGACAGGGCTTGTGAATCAGCAGTGACACCCCAGACTTGGAATCAGGAGCTAGTGGTGCACAAGGAAGTACATGGGAGAACGTTGTTTGAGAGTAATGGTGGCCGTAACAGGAAGAGTTCCTGAGCTAGCAGGGGCAGGAGAGCTGGTGACAGTTGTGGGAGTGCGGCTCACCAGGGAACCAACAAGAAGGGGAATGGCAGTGCTGGTGGTTATAGAAGCAGACTCCAGCTGGCTTCCCCATCCTCCTGGCAATTCTGGAAGCCAGCCAAATACCTATCTTCCTCCTTACCATCTGTGTATGTACGAGGGTACTTCAAATAGTTCATGGAAAAATAGGACTGAAAGTTAATACCAATCTTTTCATGAACTTTTTGAAGCACCCTCATATATATGTATGTATGTATGTATGTGTCTATAACTTTTTAAATCAACTTTATTGAGGTATACGTCAATGAGTTTTTAAAAATGTGTGCACTTGTGTGAAACTATTCTAATCAAAATACTGAGCACATCTATCCCCGAAAAGTTACCTGGTGCCCCTTTGTGGTCAGTCTCTTCCCCCACCCTTGGCCCAGGGAACCACTTATTTATTCTATGTGTGTGGTTTTGCCTATTCTAGAGTTTTACATAAATTCAATGTTTTTGTATCTGACCTCTTGCCCTTAGCTTAATGTTTGTGAGACTCATCCGTGTAGGCTCATGCCTGCCTGCAGTAGACGTGTTTACCTGCAGTGGTTCACTCCTTGCTGCTCAGCAGTGTCCTGCTCTGTTGAACACACTGCAGTGAGCTTATCTACTCACCTGTCGATGAGTATTAAAGTTGTGTACAGCTTTTGACTATTATAAGCCTGCAGTGGACATTTGTGTGCAGGTTTTTTGGTGGACACATGATTCAATATCATTTCAATCAAGCAAGAACTGGCTTCTGTTACTTGTAGTGAAGAAATCTGACTGCAACAGAAAGGAGAAGGGAAATTAGCTGGCAGCTGGAAAGGGATGTTGGGTCAAGGAGAGAACTTTATTTTTAAGATGTAAAAGACTCAAACATGCTTAACTATTGATGCTTATGATCTTGTTGAGAGAGAGCTGTTGAGAGAAGAGAAAACTGATCATGTGAGCCCCTACGAAGGTGGGAAGGGAGAGAGCCCCATGCCCAGGTGGCAGGAATGGCTTCGGAGAGGTGAAGAGGCAGAGCCTGGAGTGGAGCAAGAGGGAATAAGGAGAGGGCGATGCAGGTGGGCATGCAGGTAGGGCAGCAGGAAGTTGAGGGAGCTTTCATCAGAGGGCTGCGAACTCTGCTGTGAAGTAGGAGACAGGGTTGCACACTGAGTCTGAGAGAGGAGAAAAGGTGTCAGAGGTTTGGGGACAGGAGCAAAGTGTGCAATGGTCATTTCAAGGAGGGCAAAGGGCCATGGTTGGAGAAATGCAGCTGAAGTGCTGGGCAGCACTGAGAGCCTGGTCGAGGCTAATGACTACAACATGGGAGTAGTATCAACAGCCCCACTGTTGACTCCCTTGAATGGAGCTTAGGTGCTCAGAGACAAACCCAGAGAAAGGGCTGAGTGAATGGAGGTTTTTTTGAGGAGTTAGGCTGCTGCACTGTGAATCCTTGCTCTACACCCAGGATCTAACACAGCACCCTGCATGTGGCAGGTTAAATATTTGTTGAATGGATGAATAAGTTTTGAGGGCATGAGAAATTAAAGCTTATCCCTGGTTTGGTACAACCTCCCTGTTTTATAGAGGGGAAAACCTGAAGTACAGAGAGGGGAAAACACTTGGCCAAGGTCACACAGCAAGGCCATGGCAGAGATGGGATTTGCCCTCAGGTCTGTCTGATCTCAAGTCCAGTGCTCTTTCCATGACCTCTCCGACCACTGTTGATTGAATGAACAAAGGTCTGCATTCAAATCCTGTCTCTACCAGTGCGTGCAGTATGACTTTGGGCAAGTGCTGGAAAGTATTATTTCCTCCATTCTATAGATGTGGATTCTGAGTCTCAGACACGTTAAATGGGAAACCCAAGAACATGTAGCTGGGAACATGTAGAGCAGGGATTTCACACATTCCGTCATTTAGTCAATATTTATTGGGTGCTGGGGCAGATTACATTTGTGGTCCCAATTCTTCACTTCATGGTAACAGGATCACACACTCACACTCTTTGCCGTGTACTTTTGCACTGAGGGAAGTATACCTCTTTCTCTCACTGATGCTGGACTTGGCCATATGATTCACTTGGCCAGTGGAAAGTTAGTGGATGTGACACAGCAGAGGACTTAAAGGAGCTTGTGTTTTGGTGATTGCCACAAGAAGAGCATGCTCTAGAAAGCCACTGCCCCTTCAGCCTGCCCCAGAATGAACACACATGGACTAGACCTGAACCCACCTGCAGCCTGGAGCCCACCCAGCTGCCCTTCAGTGTGGACACCATCACCCAGCTGCACTCAGATTAGAACAACCAAGCTGCAGTTGGTGTGTAGTCAACTCAAGAGCAGGGAAATAAAGTGCCTTATTGTAAGCCACTAAGTTTTGGGTGGTTTCTTATGCAGTATTATTATGACAGTTACTGACTGATATAGGACCAGGTCCTATGCTAAGTGCAGACTTGAGTTACAGAGAAGAATCAGGACTGTCTCTCTTCTCAGGAGCTCACAGTTTAGTGGAGGCAGGGGTCACATCACTTGAGGCTTTTTAACATTAAGTTCTAATTTCTAAAATTTGTATTTAAATTAAGAGGAAAATGTGAATTTGCTCAATGCTTCTTTTAAGAGCAGCCTTAGATTATCCTTGGAAAATGAAGTTGGCAAATTAGAAAAACACTTGCTAAATCTCTTCTGCAGCATATAAATGGAAGAATCTAATTTGTTATAACAAAGAGGCAGCCGAGCTCGGAAGGTGACTTTATTGAATGAGGTCATTCATCAACAGTGCATTTAATGGGCTCAAAGACTAACATCAGCGACTGGTTTAATAAATGAGGTTAATGTGATTCTTTATCCTAGACTTGTGTATAAACATGGACGTTAGCGATTTGACCATTTTATTACGTTTCCTCAATGTATAATAATGAGGTCTGTGAAAATATGTTGGTTTACAAAGTGCTTGGAGAATTTTCAACTAAACATGAGTTTTGATGAGGGTTGTGTCAGCACCTTCATCCAGGTCACTGCTTGTGCTCGTTCACCTGGGCAAGAGATCCTTCGAGCAGAACACCTCACCTCCGTGGGTCTGCCTCCTGATGTTAATGGTACCTTCAATAGGATAGCCCAGATGATTGATTTTATTAACATATAAAATGGTGACTTTAATATTCGTTTCTTTTTTTTTTTTTCCTTTTTGTCTTTTTTACTGACCGGTAACAGGATCGCAACCCTCAGTGTTGCTCCTGCACCGCGCTCAGCCAGTGAGTGGGAACCGGTCTCCACATGGGATCCGAACCCTCGGCGGGAGCGCCGCCGTGCTCCCAAGCGGCACACTCTCCAGTGCGCCACCGGGCCGGCCCTAATATTCATTTCTTAGAGTAAATTTCTAATAAAATCGGAATCAACTTTGAAAGCCCAGATGCTCTTTGGAGAACTCAGAAGATGCTTGTCAAAGTTTTTAATCTTCGGGTCAAGTTGTTTTTTACGGATCCCTTGATGGTTTGAAAGGGTTGCATTACAGGGGGTGGGAGGCACTTGAGCCTGCTTTTTTTTTTTTTTTTTTTTTTTTTCTCGTGTCCAGCAATGGACCGCAACCCTCGGTGCTGCGCCTGCCCCTCGCTCAGCCAGTGAGCAGGAACCGGTCTGTATGTGGGATCCGAACCCTCAGCGGGAGCGCCGCCGCGCTCCCAAGCGGCGCACTGTAGCAGTGCGCCACCGGGCAGGCCCAATTGAGCCTGCTTTTACACTGAAGGAAGGAGCCAAAGAAGAGGGAGAGGCTGGGGATGAAGGACAGAGATGGATCAAAGTCCTGGAGGAGATGAAGGGAGATGGTTGGGGTGCTAGGTAAGAGTGGAAGGGCCAGCCTTGAAAAGGAAGAGAGGTCCTCCATTTGCTGAGACTGGGGCTGACTACGTGGAAGCAGTATGTCTGGTGTACGTGGGGTGGGGTAGGGCAGAATGCTGAGTAAGTTCAAACCAAAAGCCTCAAGGAAGTAGGAGGCAAAGACCTTCCCTTGTGAGTGGAGGCCATCGGGTGGAACCAGGCAGTGTTTTAGGCTCCAAAAGACAGGCTGGGGATGGGTCAGCCCCCGGCTTAGGGTAGTTGGAAAAGCACAGATTTAGAGTCTTATGGGTCTTAATTCCCTTCCTTGCAGCCACTGCCTAGCTGTCAGGTCTGGGGAGAGGTCTCTCATTTTTCAAAACCTCAGTGTGCATGTCTATAAAACAGGGCTGGTAGCACTGACCTCTTAGAGTTGTTGGCGGAGTGTGTGGAGAATTCACGCACAGTGCCCTGTATGGGAACACCAGAAAGTGGGGCCCTAAGAGGATGGGTGTAGATGGAGGTGGATACTGGCCTTTTCCACGTGAGCTGTGAACTTGCGTGCTATGTTTGTGAATCAAGATCTTACCTTAAGCTGGAGAGAGGCCATTTTCAAGGGTCTCTTATGGAGAGCACTTTGATAAAACCTTACGGTGGTGGCTGCTGGCTGCTGACTTGGTTCTCTCTACACTCCAGGATCTGGACTCTAATGATCTACTCAGTTAAGACATGTCCACACAACAAAATCTGCAGGATTCTTTCTTCCTTCCTTCCTTCCTTCCTTCCTTCCTTCCTTCCTTCCTTCCTTCCTTCCTTCCTTCCTTCCTTCCTTCCTTC
>NW_007727728.1:1963-20649 GCF_000696425.1 Galeopterus variegatus | reverse complement strand
CTGTCCTCCCTCCCTCCCTCCCTCCCTTTCTTCTTTTTTAAAACAATAACTCAAACTTTCATTTTGGGAGTGTTTTTGAGCCATACCCTGGAATGAAAACTATACACAGCTTACTATGTAGTTAACACAATCATAATTACAGTTCATCATTCTGAAGGGCCACATCAGTGAATTCTTAGATGAGTCTCCCATGCCTCTTTAAGAATGAGCTGGGAAGAATGATTACCAGGGTAGCTGAGTGCAGAATCCCAGTGTATTAGTCCATTTATGTTGCTTACAACAAAATACCTGAAACTAGGTGATTTATAAAGAAAATGAAATTCATTTCTTACAGTTTCTGAGGCTAGGAAGTCCAAAGTCCATCTGGTGGTGGCAACAGTGACCCAGGGGTCTCACATTGCAAGGTGGTGGAAGCAGAGAGAGCAGAGAGAGAGAAAGACAGACTCTCTTCTCTCTTTTAAAGCCATCAGAACCACGCCCCTGACCTCCATTTTTAATCCACTCACTACTGCAGGGTCCTACAAACCAATCACCTCTTCAAGGCCCCACCTTACAATTATCACGATAGGATTTCCCACCGTATTAACAGTCACAGTGGGGGCTAAGTTTCTAATACATAAAACATGGGGGACACAATTCAAGCTTCATTGAGCTTTGGAGGAACATAATTCAATCCACTGCACCCAGTGATGGTCTGGTTTGGATTCCTTTTTTCCTTTCCCTGCCTGGTGCTGCTTGTGTGGCCTGCTCTAGTGACCTGGTTTCCAAATGTAACCTGCTTACTGGTCCAGTTGGACTTGATGAGATACAAAGAGGAAACAACTCATTTTTTTCTAACCACCCCCTTCAACTGACTCTGTAGCAGACCCTTCCCCATCCCTGGAGGACCTCGCATGTAGATCTAATGGCTTGCACAGTCACAGTCAGATATTAGAAGAGTCTTTCTTTCATGTATTAATAAATTGCACCTGACCAAAATCAATCTAAATTTCTCACTAAGTTGAAAGTGTTTGTTTCCCCCAGCTCAGGGTATACCCCAACCTGTCACCCTCTCTGGAGGCTGCTTCTGGCTCCTGCAAGGATGGGCGGGGAGGTGAGATGAAAGGAAAAGAAGACATCTGTGTCCTCAGTGTGATGTCCAAATGCTGGCTCTTTCTCTGATTGAGGGCTTACGTGTGGGCAAAGTCCTCCCCTCTGGTATCTTCCAACCCTCCTCCACTCACGTGGCTCCTGTGTTCACAGTCCACTCCTTACTGCCTCATCCTTCTAGGACCCCTGGCCAAATCAGAGGTACCAAACCAGTTTTGGTCTCCCTCAAGCAGTGCTGCAGGGGGGACGAGCTCCTTTCCTCTGAATGGGGGCATGCTGTCTTTAGCTTTGGAGCCTCAGCTGTGACTTGCTAGTACCAGGAAAGGCTGCAAGTAACATCCTGATATATAAGACATTCGTTCCCTCACCTCAAATGCTCAACTTTTATTTTAAGTAAGGACAGAAGAGTGGTCAAGCCGGCAGATTCTGAAGTGGCCATGGACAAATCATCTAACTTCTCTCAGAACATCAGTTTTCTCACCCATAAAGCAAGGACGATGGTCTTCACTCTCAAGGATGCTGTGAAGACTGGATTGTTCTTTAGGTAGCTGGTGGTGCATAGCAAGTCCTCACAAAACAGATGCACTTATCTGTGCACTTCTGAGGAGTCCTCACTTCCTCCAACTCATACTAGATGTCAGTTCTTCTTGCTAATCCGGGCATGGCTCCCCCTTGACATTTGCCTGGATTGCAGGGCTCTCTTTGATAATAACAGTGTATCTTGAGCGTCACTATCCTATTTACACTTCACAACAACCCTGCTGGACAGATATTATCATCATTCCCATTTATAGACAACAAAACTGAGACTCAGGGAGGTTGAGTCACTTACACAGGGTCCAATAGCTTGTAAACAGCAGAAGTGGGATTTGGGTCGGCCCGGTGGCGCACTGGATAGTGCGCCGCTTGGGAAGCGCGGCGGCGCTCCCGTCCGAGGGTTCGGATCCCACATACAGACCGGCTCCCGCTCACTGGCTGAGCGAGGCGCGGGAGCAACACCGAGGCTTGCGATCCCGTTGCCGGTCCCCGGTCCGGTACGGGGGCAACACTGAGGGTTGCGATCCGGTGCCGGACATGGAAAAAAGACAAAAAAAAAAAAAAAAAAAAAAAAAAAGAAGTGGGATTTGACCCCCAGCCTGTCTGATTCCAAAGCCTGTGTGTCTTCTACCACTCATTTGACCTCCTTAGCCACCTTGCTCTTTGTCCTGTCTCTTTGTTCCCTCTGCCAAGAGCAACTCTTCCACACTCTATGGACACATCAGGGGATCCCTTTGAATGAAGTCACTTCCTGCCTGGAGTGCATTCTGGAAATGGATCCCCCACTGCCAAGTACAATAACACTTCCTGTGTTGCATAATTACAGATCCCCACAAAAGCTTCATAGGTGTAATATTGATTCAGCACTGGGTTAGTCAAGAAGGAGAAGGTGTTTTCTGATTGAAAGCCTAGAATTTATTCTGAGGGATGAGACATGGAAAAGAATTTCCAGCATTGCCAAGATGTATGTGGTAAAAAGCCACGAAGGGGCTCAGGAAGCTAATACCACATGAACTCAAAGGAGAGAGCAGTCTGGTGACTGGGTGGGTGGCAAGGGGTAGAGTCTGGGAGAGGAAATCACAAGTTCTGGGTCCGGAGCTGAGCCTTGGAGGCCAGGTAGAATTTGGAGAAGTGAAGGTGGGAAAGACATGTTTGGTGTGTTTTCAACAAAGAGTGAGCTGGGGCCCAGCATGGATGCGGGGATGCGGTCTTCCAAAGAAGACTGTCTTTAACAACTGTGAGCTTCTTTGCTCCCCGCTTGGGGATTTTTATGACCCAGTCCATCTGTTTGCAGTCAGCCTCAGGTTTGCTTTGAAATTCAAAAGCTGAAAGGGAAGTGTTATATTGGAGCCAGAGCAGCAGGCTGGGCAGCTTTCTCTGAGCAGGAGGGAGCAGCCTCATCAAGCTGAAACCACTGCAGGCAAAGCACCTCTTCTTGTTGGCCTGAGTCCCTGTGAAGTCTAGGACCAGGAGTGCTTGAAGGGGGTGGTGGATGATTAGCCAGGGGAGAAACTTCTAACCGGGGCATGAGCTGCCGACCTTTGTGCCCACCAGCAGACAGCCCATGAGGATGCGTGGCCAAGCATGGAGATTCAGGGTCCTTCAGCAGGGGCTTTGTGCCTGATCCAGATCCATCCGGCCTGTGTTTGTTTCTCTTTCCTGCTCTGGCAGACGGGCCTGGACCCGCTGGGAGAATTGGCTCAGCCCTCCATGCCTCCTGAATTCCCTGGCCCAGCTACCACCCCCAGCATTCCTCAGGAGCCTCAGTATCCCAGAGAAACAAGATTTTTTCCATCCTCTCAAATAAAAGACTTTTAGTGACAGTCATTGATCAAATCCAAGATCCACAGTCCGAACCCCCTAATTCCCTCAGCCCATGTGCCCTAAGACCACGTCCTAACTAATGTGCTTTGCCTACTCCTAGGTGCCTCCTCCAGCATGTCTCTCCACGCCCTCCTTCTGTCATTCACACACACTATAGGACCGTGGCCCACCCCTTTTGAAAGTCCTCTTGCATAGCTACCTCTCACCCGTCCTGTCCACTCATGGTTGTTTTCCCTGCCTCCTGTTCCAAAAACGTGCTGAGCCTGCTCTCCACGCCACAGCTAATCACTTTCCTTGCGTGTGTCTCTGTGCCTCTGCTTGAATAAATTTGGAACACTCCTAACATAGACCTGGAGCTGCTCACCATATCCTGGAGGAGTTAAATGGCCCCTTTAAAAGAGTCAAGCTGCCAGGCTGGGAGCTGCTAAAGGCAGCAGCTAGTTGGTGGACTTTAGTATTTGATGCAAATTCATTTTTTAGAGGAGATGGCTTCAAAGCCTGGGAGCTGAATTAAGAGGTTGACAGGTGGAGAAAGATCTAGAAATTCCAACCCACCACAACTCAAAAGTCTCTTTAAAGATCATGTTCTAATTTCTGCATTTTTCAAATGGGGAAACTGAATCTCAGTAAAAGGATGTTGTCAGCCTAATGTATTTTATGAAGCCAGTGGCAAAGCAGGACTGGAACCCCATTTGGGACCTGAATTAGCCATAACCTTCTACTTCTACCATTTGGAGTCCTCAAGTGAAGGTTGGGAGACTGTGGAAATTCAGGGCACAGGCTTCTTTACTCTTTCAAGAACCATAATAACATGCATTGATGCTGATTTTACAGATATGAAACATTTCAGAACTGTCGTCTGAGTTAATAAACATTACAACTCTGTAAAGCAAGTCATCCTTATCCTCATTTCCCAGATGATGCAAGTAAGACCAGGGGTTAAGTGACATGCCCAAGGACCATAAGCAGTAAGTAGTCAAAGGGGGCCTGGTCCTGGCCTGTTGCTCTTTGCAATGTATCACACTACACACTAATGTATCACACCCCTTGAAAGGTGCTAAATGTGCTACTCTCAAGAAAAACCATGCAGAAAAGGCTGGGGTAGAAAACAGGATAAATGGACTTTAACTCCAGGTCCTAGGGACTAGTACAACAGCTCAGGACTTCTCATTTCTCATAGTTGAAAAAAGCATGCACAGCAGGGGCTCTCAACTCTTTCAGATCCAATGTCCCATATTATTACAAATATCTAATAGTGCCCCTTTCTCCTGAAATGAAACTTATGGATAATATAACACGTCTATACATATGATTTTTAAAAAATAATTTAATGCCCTGACTGTAAGGAGTAAGAAATAAAAGGAAAGTAAAATAATGTGTAATTTGTGTGTCAACACTTGGGCACAACACCACTTGCAGATGTAATGCAGCAGTCAAAAGCTTGCACCTATCTGCTGAGTCACTGTGAATGTGACAGCTAAAATACAGAGAGGTGCAGGTGTGTGTTGTTCTGACACCTCAAATCCACAGGCAGTGTTGTCAGTGAGGTGTATTCAGAAATAGTAAACAACTCTTGGAAAAGTTTGGAATAAAGCAAAGTACTTTCTTCTCTCATTATACATGGCAATTGCATTCCTGTAAGAATCAGTGTATATCCAAACTTGCAAACAAATACTTTGTGTTTATATAAATTGGATTTAGGTCCTAGGCTCAGATAATTACAAATGGTTTTTTCTTCCTGAAGAAATGTGTGTGAAGACATGCAACAATTGTGCAGGATGGGGGATAGTTCCTTGTGTGGGCCTCTTTGCAGGTCACCAAAGCATCCCTAACCCATGACCACAATCCTCCCTGCAACAATTGTATGAAAGCCAACCCCCCCCCCCCACAAATTTCCAAAACACCCTATGGGAGGTGACACTACCCCTGATGAAAAACACTGATTTGAAAATTTTCTGTTAGAGGCCATGCATACAGGAGGGAAAGCTTGGATCTATATTGTACCTAAATGTTTGCATTTCTTTCAGTTTTGTTTTTATGAGCATAATTTAATACTAATCTTGGATGGTACTTCGTCTTCTGGCTTAAAATTAATGAAATAAGTATTAATCAATGTCCTCTATTTTAATGACTCTGTTCACTCAGGGGATGCAAAAATGAGTAAGACCACGGCACTGCACACACAGGTTTTACCTATTTTTTTTTTTTAATTTTAAGGTTAATAAGACATACAAAAACCATAATATGGGACAGATGCAAATAAAGACTGGGATTTCAGAGGACAGTCTGAGGAATCAGCGCAGACTTCTAGGAGGAGGTAGAAATTAAACTCGGCCTTAAAGAACAGGAAGAAAATTTTCAGGTGAAAATAGGGAGAATGAGCAACTAGCTGTGGAGGGGACAGTGTGGATGGAGGGATGGAGTTGGGAAATTGGAGGTATGTCCAGGGAACCCTGAGCAATTCTATGAGGCTGGACCATGGTTTTTTGGGGGAGGGCAGGGACACATGGTTGGAGAGACTGGCTGGGCAAACTCTAATGGGCCTGGGAAGTAGGATTACTGAGAAGGAAGGAGGGAGGAAGCAAATGCACATTCTGTACTAATTCTAATTCCTTGAGGAAGGTCCCCTCCCTTATGGTAGCCATCGTATATTTCGTTGTTGCTGCTCAGTGTCTGCCTCCCCCAGTAAGTCGCAGGCTCTGTGAGAGCGGGAGATGCATTTCTCCAGTTGAGAGCACAGTGAATGGTGCATTGTTGGCACTTAATGATTCTTTGTTGAATGAATACTTTTTTTGAACAAACCTACACTCGTCCAATTCTCAGCATAGGGCCTGGCCCCCTGCAGGCTCACGTTTGGGGAGTGGAAGGTTTTTGAAGCCAAGATGAGCTGACCTCTTTGGCCCAATGCTCTGTTCCACGTGAGCCACAGTATGCTGAGGCCAGAAGAAAGGCCTGGAAATCCAGAAACCTGGCTTTCCCTCTCCTTCTCATGCTCCAGGAGGCCTTGAGTGTGTCTGCCCCTGGCTTTCCCCTTTTCCCTTCAATGAGGGGCCTGAGCCCACAGGTGACTCATGTCTTCTTCAAGCTCCCACCTTCAAGACTTGCTCCAACACCAATGTCAGAGGTAGGGTCCAAATGGGGGGCCCCTGATAGTCATCCTCAATCCGCCTAGCCCTCTTATCAGGTTCTTGACTCCACCACAGGAAAGAATTCAAGGGCAGAGTCATGGAAGAAAGTGAGAACTAGTTTAATATAACATAGAAGAAATACAGGTTCCATAGAGAGAGTGCGGCATAGCTCCAGAGACTGAGCAGGGCCCACACCAAGCCTAACACAAAAGTAGGTTCAATGCACACATCAAGTCTAACAGAAAAGCAAGAACTGCATAAGTTTGGTACAGAGCGTGGGCTGGCTCAATAGAGTGAGCAGCCACCTGCTGAAAGTAAGTTCCATACAGAATAAAGCCCACACCCCTCAGCCAGGGAAGTGCAGGCTGCCTCCAGGAAAGTAAGTAATAACCCTGCCTTCAGCTGGGATTTGGCTTTTATAGTTTCTTTACCTAAGGAATATTCAGCTAAGAGGGTGGCTCCCAGTTATGTAACATTAATCTTGCACATGCTGAGTCTGTCTCTTGCTGGAGCGTGTTTATTGGTCAGATCCTATCGCATGCACCAGGCACATTCAAGAATGTTCTGTGCTCTCTACTGAACATGCACAGCCACTGGATTTGCATAAGCCAGCACCTTGTGGTCTCATTTTCCCCATGTTGGTGCTAAAAATAAGTCTAACTGGCAAGAGTAACTTTCCTCCAGGGAAGAACTCAGAGGAGGGGGCCTGAGACCTCAGGGAGTGGCTGGAAAGCCAGAGGCACATCCTGAAACCCAAACCCAGGGAAACTGAGCACCTCCTGTATCAACATCATTGAATGGTGACTGTGAATGTAAAAGAGAAGTCCCAGGACTGAAGCCAGGTGAGAGAAGGTGAGTCGGGATGCCTCCACCTCATTTCCCTCCTGTCCCCAGATGTGACCACTATCAGAAATTTTACAGTTTTCTTTTTGTCTTTATCATCTATTACGTATCATTAAAAATTGTTTTGTTTAACTTTGCCTCTCCAAGCCTAACACAAAAGTAGGTTCAATGCACACATCAAGTCTAACAGAAAAGCAAGAACTGCATAAGTTTGGTACAGAGCGTGGGCTGGCTCAATAGAGTGAGCAGCCACCTGCTGAAAGTAAGTTCCATACAGAATAAAGCCCACACCCCTCAGCCAGGGAAGTGCAGGCTGCCTCCAGGAAAGTAAGTAATAACCCTGCCTTCAGCTGGGATTTGGCTTTTATAGTTTCTTTACCTAAGGAATATTCAGCTAAGAGGGTGGCTCCCAGTTATGTAACATTAATCTTGCACATGCTGAGTCTGTCTCTTGCTGGAGCGTGTTTATTGGTCAGATCCTATCGCATGCACCAGGCACATTCAAGAATGTTCTGTGCTCTCTACTGAACATGCACAGCCACTGGATTTGCATAAGCCAGCACCTTGTGGTCTCATTTTCCCCATGTTGGTGCTAAAAATAAGTCTAACTGGCAAGAGTAACTTTCCTCCAGGGAAGAACTCAGAGGAGGGGGCCTGAGACCTCAGGGAGTGGCTGGAAAGCCAGAGGCACATCCTGAAACCCAAACCCAGGGAAACTGAGCACCTCCTGTATCAACATCATTGAATGGTGACTGTGAATGTAAAAGAGAAGTCCCAGGACTGAAGCCAGGTGAGAGAAGGTGAGTCGGGATGCCTCCAGTGGGGTGGCATCTGAGTTGAATCTTGGTAAAGATTGGGTAGAATTTCATCAGTAAGTGATGAAAGGTGATGCATAAGAAAAATAAAAATAACAGAACAAAGGTGTGGGTGCAGTTAGGTGGGGTCTGGGCCCATGGGTGCATTGTGGGGCACTGGGCCTGTGGGTGTAGTTGGGTGGGGGCTGGGCTGGTGGGTGCAGGTGGTGGGGGCTGGGCCCATGGGTATACTTTTGGGGGCCTGGGCTCCTGGGTGTACTTTTTGGGGGCTGGGCCTGTGGGGGTCCTTGGGTGGGTGCTGGCCCCATGGGTGCTTTTGGGGGAGGGATGTGCCAGAGGGTTCTGTGCCCGTGGGTCCAGTTGGGACTGGCTGGCCCATAGGTGCAGTTAGGTGGGTACCGGGCCTGTGGCTGCAGTTGGGTGGGGGCTGGGCCCGTGGGTGCACTTTGGTGGGGCTTGGGTTGGACTGTTGTGAATAATGCTATTATGACCATTTGTATTCAAGGTTTTGTGTGGATGCATAGTTTTATTTCTCCTGGCATATACCTATGAGTGGAATTGCTGGATCATATGATAACTCTATACTGAATCATTCGAGGAACTTTCAGGCTGCACCATTGTACAGTTTCCCCAGCCCTGTGTGAGGGTTTTAATTTCTCCATATTCTTATAACACTGTTTTTATGCATCTTTATGATTATAGCCATGGTAGTGGGTGTCACATGATATTTCATTGTGGATTTGATTTGCATTTCTCTCGTGACTACTGATGTCATCTTTTGATGTGCTTATTGGCCATTTGTATATTTTCTTTAGAAAACTGTGTATTCAGATTTTTTGCCAATTTAAAAAAATAGATTATTTATCTTTTTATATTCAAGTTGTAATCTTTTCTTATATATTCTAAATACAAGCTCCTCATAAGGTATAAGATTTGTAAATTTTTTCTCTCATTCTATGGTTTTCTTTTCACTTTCTTTCATTTTTCTTTTCACTTCCTCCATGGCATTCTTTGAACCACAAAAGTTTTGAATTTTGATGGTCAATTTATCCATTTTCCTTTCGTTGCTTGTGCTTTTGATGTCACACATAGAAAACCATTGCCTAATCTAAGATCATGAAGATTTACACTTACGTGTTCTTCTGAGAGTTTTATAGTTTTAGCCCCCCCTCCCCAAGTTTGGTCTTGAGGCACCCAAGGAGAAAGGCTGATGGGACCCAGAGCCCATGCTGGGTGGAAGGGGGTGCTGTGGGGTGTGGGAGGAGGAGCATCTGGCAAGCAGGAGTGACCTGGATGGGACCCAGGTGGGAGGGGGCAGCTATGCTCCCGGGATTTGTGAAGGGACCCTCAAGGAAGGGAGCAAGTGGGGAAGCATCTGGAGGACTGGATGGGGGTCTTTGGAGGTGGTTTCTGGGATGAGAAAGTCTGGGCAGAGCTGTGAGGAGTCTGGAAAGGAACTGTGAAGTGATACACTCTCCCCTGCTGTCCATTCCTCGCCCACCTCCTTAGCCTTGGGGGCCGATGCCATTGGTCAGGGGTTGAACTGGCATAGGAGGGTCCAGGGCGGGGGCTGGAGAGCAGACTTTCTGCTCTGCTGGATGCCTCCAATTCTGTGACATCCACCATGAAGGGTCACACAGGAGCTGCATGGGCACCATGTGAGAGCCCCGCCCATTTCCCCAAGGGGGGCCCCTCCCTGGGGCAGGCACAGCCAATGATTGCAGCTTTCATTGTGACTCCACCCTTCCCTGTGTCATTTCTCATCCACCAATGGGCTGTGAGTATTGAGGCCACGCCCACTTCATTGTTGCCTAGTACCTGAGCTCCCACTGGCTCTGTCTCAGTTGCACATCTGCGCTGTTAGCTGAGGGAAGCGATTCTCCAGTGCTTGGATGATGGTGATGTGGCCTCCCTTTCCTTTTCTGTGTCCCAAGATGTCAGAGGAAATGAAACAGAGGAAGTTGGCTGTGGTCAAGAAAAAGGTATAGCATGTTAGGTTGCAGGCCCTGGACCCAGCCTGAGGCCCCTCTGATGGCAGGACAGGAGCAGGACTCTGTATTACTTCTGAGGCACATGGAACTTGTCCCTCTGCACCTCTTGACTCCCCTCACCAAAGTCTTCTCAGCCATCCCTGGCCCCTCAGCAGCCCAGCCCCTGCCCTTGCCAGCTGTCCCCTGTCATTACTGCCTGGAGCCTGGCCTTTGGTCTGACAACCCAGCCCCCTAAGTGTTTTCACCCTCTTTCTGGCTTCTCTGGCCATGGCACAAATTTCCATTTGGAAGAGTACTCAGGACTAGGAGACCCAGCACTGAGAGGTTTCTGGCTCCCTTATTTCCTTCACTTAGACATTGACGAGCTGAAAAGTCTACACTTCACCAGTAAGCTCAAAATGTTGACACTATCTTTGTTTGACAATTGGGAGAGTGGGTTTGGTTTAATTTTCTCCCAGGTTTTTACTCTCTAGAGACACTTTACAATTTATTTCTGAGTCTCTATCTCACATTAGAATTCTCCAGGATTCTGGGACCAGAGCACCTTTCAGTTAGTGCTCTCTGGAGGGAGATGTGCTTATCTTCTGTGGAACAAATCCTGGACAACTGAACTTCACAGCTTGAATCTTGCCCAGATCATTTCAATCTGTGGTGCTACAGGACTCATAGAGGGCATGTTTCTGAAGTATCAGATTTGCCTGATCCTTTTGAGAGAGGAAAAACCTATTAATGAACTTAGGTGTGACATTCATGTAGATTTGTAAGATCGTAACAGACTTCTCTCTGAAATGATGCTTGAGTTGTCCTCTTTTTGTTAGGTCCCCAGATCCCTAGGGTGTGCCCTCAGACTTCTGCCATTAGGATGCATTGACATAAATAAGTACTGGTGTGCAGCTCTCACAACTCTGTAAGAGAGGACTCCAATGTCTGATTTGTATTTTGCCACCTGGCAACTGCTGACTCATGACAAAGCCCCAGAAGACTGAAGTTAAATTCCATCATTGCCTTTTTTTAGTCATGTTATCAATACATTTCTTCAGCCACTTAATGATCATTACAATACCTTATAGGGTTGCTGGTGGCATTAAATCAGGTGGTAAAAGTAAGAATATTTTATAAAAACTGAAAAGCAGGATGTAAGTACAGGGGCTTATAGGTCTCCTGAATATTACTGCTTTTCCTTTTCACAGTAAAGAGATTACCAACAGAGAAACAGCCCTGGTGGTCCTCCACGAGCAAAGAACAAAATAAAAATTGGCAGTAGCCCTGATACAACCACTTCTGGGGGTTGACAGTTGCCTAAGGAGGCGAGTCTCGGCTGACCAGGCTCCTGGGAACAGGGGGCTCAAGGGACAGTAGCGGGTAATGGTAATGATCATGAAAGAAGTGTCAGGGACTGGTTAAGAAGTCTGGGCTTGAATCCTTCCTCTCCCTCTGCTAGGGATATGATTTAGGACTCTGAGTTTTCTCCCTTGAAGCTGTACATACAAAGATGGACCACGAGCTTGGCTATCTCATTGGATCCAGCTTCAGGAAGCACAGGATGATGTTGATAACACCAAGGTCCAGGGCTCAATCCCTGTACTGGTCACCACTACCACAAAAAAAAAAAAAAAAAAAGTACAGGATAAGAGCTGCTCAGGAGGGGAGGGACAATCTGGGAGAGATACCTTAAGACGTGAGTACAATGGGGCTACAGGAGGAGGGCCTGGTCCAGGTCAGGCAGGAAAGAGACTTTTGCCAGTTGATAGGGAAGAAAGGATGTCAGAGGGTTTAGCCATTGAGGGGGATACAGTGTCTCCATGTGCGCTCTCATCTCTTCTAGCTCACATAATACATCAGTGGGGAGTCATTTGTGACATCAGTGGGGAGGCCTTTGTGACATCAGTTTACATGAAGGAGCTGGAGGTAAGTGCCTCTGCAGGCCAGCCTCTTGACCACCTCCCATGGTGGGGACTGGGTGCCCAGCTGCCAGCTCAGACAGCCACCACCCCCACTGCTAATGATTGCTCTCTCTACCTCTCCCCCCAGACCTCCTCCAACTCCTCCTCTCTGCATGTGCCTCAGAGTCAGTGCCTAGATCTGGCAGTAGCCCAGCACTACAGCAACATAGAAAACAAACATTGAAGGAGTATGATCCAGGAATTGGTAAGAGACCAGTGGGGTCCCCTGATTCCACGCTGCCAATCCTGGGCTCCAATTTCCCCTTGGGGCTCTAAAGAAAGGAGCTGGGGGCCCCTGGTGCCAAGGGAGAATGTGGTGCTGGGGGGCTTAGATCTCAGTGGGAGGGACCCTAGACCATGCAGCATGGCCTTTCTGTTGCTGCCCTGTTTGCCCACCTCTCCTGCCTGGGCTTGAGTGTCCTGAGATAGAATTAGAGGGTGTCAAAGGTCCCTTTCAGCTCTAAGAATGAAAGATTTCTAGGTACACTTGAAACATCAGGGAGACAGGGATCTTGCCTGTCCTTTTCATTCCTGGATCCCTGCTATTAAGAACAGTCCCTGTCCCATAGTGTGTGGTTCATTGTGAATACATGCACCTTGTGAATCACAAGCTGGAGGAAGGGTAGTCTTTCCTTTCTCAGCCTCCATTTCTAGAGGTTTCTGTGGTTTTCATGTAAAGAGAATCAAGATTCAGACGTTCAGCTCTTTATGAGTGAAAACCAACAAAGACCCAATTTTCTTTCCTTGGGAGTTTGAGGAAAGTTTGTCAGTTTGTGTCCCCATAGGGTCTGAGAGCTTTTCCTTGAAAATCCATTCCTGTCCCCTGCCCACCACTCTGGTCTGGGGAATGGAGCTAAGGGGGACAACCTCAGTCACCTTCCTGTGACTCTCCACACAGGAAAAACAGCACCAGGAAACTCTGGATCAACTGGAAAGAGGAACATGATTTCTTTGTTCGCTCATTCCACGGCTGATGGGTTTGGAGAAAGACTCGGATGGAGAGGCGGTGGGCTTGTTTTGCCCACTCCCAACCTGGAAAGGGCTCACCTGCTGCACCTCACCCTCAGCCCCACAAGGTCCCTGAGAATCTGGTCTCACTGGTGGGCCTGTCCTGGGCCATTGGTGGCATTCCAGGGTCCTGTCCCTTGCTGTTACATCTCTGCCTCCCTGGTAAGAGATGTTTCTGTCCTCTTCCTATAGCAGGAAAGTAGGTGTCAGCAGGTGAACTCCCTACAGGAACAACTGCAGGTGAGTGGACTGTATGGCATCCCTCATGTCCCCCAGAGAACCTTCCTTTTCCTCTCTCTCAGCACCTGTTTGGCTTTTCTCCCAAAGGCTCAGATTTGGACCACTGATGTCTTAATGTCCAAAAAGGCACAGTTACAGAGAGCCCTGGCCGATGCTCACCATGCAGTCTGGCAGAAAGCAGGTGCAAATCTGGGCACCCTTCCTCCCTCAACCTGGTGCCTTGGCAGGCCTTTGGGGGAGTCATTTGGGCTCTGTCTTGACCTCTGTCATTCCAGGGGAGTGTGAACATCTGGTGAGCTGCCTGTGCTCATGTGAGCAGCGGAAAAAAGAGCTGTAGTGGAATGTGACTGCTGTCTCCGTGTGGCAGAAGGAGGCCAAAATGGTGAGCCCAGCCACCTACACTCATGCTTGTGCCTCCACCCCCAGGGGAAAAAACAGGCTTAGAGTATTAGATAGACCTGGATGTTCACATCCCAGCTGTAAGTGATCTTAGTACTTTGTATTTCATCTACAAAATGAAGATAATACTAGTAACTCCCTCCTATGATGGTTCTGAGGATTCAATGGATTCTTAGCATGATGCCTGGTGATGCACTCAAATGATGGTGATGACAGTTATAACAATGGCAACATGACCCAATATCCCTGGGCCTCTGTCAGCCAGCTGTAAATCAGATCTCTTTCCCTGCCTCTTCCATGCTTATTGAGTAAAACCAACTGATGTTGCTTTGCGTTGCTTTGCCCCCCACTGATTTGTCACCCCATTTCCCCTGGGTGATGGAGACGCAAAGGATTACTCAAAGCCCATCTCTACTGAGCAGTGAGAGGCCCCGAAGTGGTTAATCTCCCTTTGGGACGCTCAAGCGAGATCCATCCCTTCCTTGGGAAATTAACCCTGAATTGGGGTTCTCTCCCTGCATTTATTTTCCAGACCAGGAAGTTACAGGAAGAGAACAAAGGTGGGGTTATAGTTTAACAATATAGGCTGGTAACTTTCAGTGAAACAAGGCAGATGACATTCCAGTAGACAATTAAGTGGTCTTATCAACACAAGCTTGATCTTAGCAAACATTCCTTCTTATAGCAATTTCTCAGTATCTTTACATAACAGTCAGTAACTTGTCTGTCTTTGAGCCAGCAACCTGCTGTGCCAAAATTCCTTATCTTACTCAAGAGGCTTACAGCCTGAGGAGAATTTCCTGTCCTTGCAAGGTCAATATTTGAAACTGCAAGGCTTTAGAAAACCAGGCCCTGTGAAGTACATATGCTTTTTAGTATATTCTACAAACTGAGAACATGGGCTTGGAAATGCCTTGAAAAAGATGTCAAGTGTGATTCAGGGGGAGGAAATGTTACTGCTGAATGGTTACTATAGGTATCAGTGTTAGTGTGCCCTGACTACATCTTCTCCCTGCCAAATCCTGACTTCACCTTTCTGTATTTGCAGTCCTACCACGACTTGATAAAAGAGTGAGATGCTCTCCGCCTGCACATGGAGTACAATAGGTAGGAGGGGGAAGGTGGATGGCAGGTCTGGGGGGCCTCAGCATGGGTGATGGGGTGGGAGGTGGGAAGGTTACAGGTGAGCACGATGAGGTGGATGCACAGGTTTTGACATGTGCAGAGCCAAGCTCTGGTCCCAGCTGTGCCATTGACTCACATGTGGCCTCAGACAATTCATGTCCACTCTCTGGACTGGTACTTGTGACTCTTGGTCCTGGGGTCCCCTTCCCATGCCATGGTCCTCTGGTTGTGTGTCATAGTCAGTGCATTGATCACCAAAGTGGCCCTTTCTGTTCCTCATTCTTTCCATTCTCCACCACCTCTGGCCACAGGAACAATGATGTGGACTGCAAGTGTCGCCAGTCCCAACTGAAGGGGAAGCTTCAGGGCCTTGTGATGGAGAATGTGGCCTTGCAGTTCCATATGAAAAAACTTGAGACATCCAAACTCCTGCCAAGAAGTGAGTGGCTGCAGCACACGGTTCTGGTTTTATGGGGGTGGGAGTAGAGAGGAAGGTGGCAGCCTGTCCATTCTGCAGCCACTCCCTCCATGTCTCACGCCCCTGTCTCTGGGCAGGTGCACACTTTGAGGGAGGGGCATGGCCTGAGTCACATCCAGGAGCCAGGAACATGCTTGGCTGATATACACTGGTGGACAGGTAAGCTGGGGCTGGTGTGTCCTGGGAGCATGTGGGGGAAAGAGAAAGAGGTGTGCACCAGCAGACAGCAAGTCTGCTCACCTGAGCCTCAGTGTTCCCATCTGCAAAGAGGGGTGGGGTGCCCATTGTTAGCCACCCACAGTTGTCTTGTGCACAGGAATGTGAAGAACTCTATTTGAAAGTGGTTTGTATGATTGATCATCATCTGGCCATGAGGAATGATTAGCCAGAAGCCATGGTCTGGGGTGAGAAGCCTGAATTAGGAGCTATGGGTCGAGAAGAGGGTTTTGTGAAACTCCAGAGGCCAGAGGCCCTTCTCATCCAATTCCTTTCTCAGCTGAGCCTCCATCCCTGAAGCCTCTAGCAGTGCCCAGTGAGGAAGAACGGTGGCTGCAGGTGGAGGCTGAGCAGCTGGAGAGCCTGGTGGGTCAGTTCCAGGCTCAGGTAAAGGACAACGAGGGTCTCAACCACCTGAACCAGGAGCAGGAGAAGCAGCTTCTAGAGTTGGGTTGGGCTGCTGGGCTCTGAGGCAAGCAGCCCAGGCAGGTGCTGGAGGGCATGCAGCACCACCACACCACCACCAGCTGCCTGATGTCCCAGGCCCATGAGCTCCAGGAGCATGTGGCTAAGCTGTAGACTGGCTTCATCAGGCTGGTGTGCCACCCACCCTGCCAGCCTTCCCTCCACCCTCAACCCCTGGGCCTTTGTTTCCCCACCTGTAAAATGGGGTTGTGGGGGCCTCACATGAAATGGTACCTAGGAAGGCACATTGTGAGCCAGTGTCCTGTGCCCCCTTCTCTGTGCCATGGGTCTCCATCTGCATCAGGTGGCTGCTGATTGCTTCTCTCCACCGAGACCAATTAGAACAAGGAGGTCACCAGTGCACTGCAGTCAGGGCAGCATGAGAAGATGGAGCTGGCAGAGAAGCTGGGCCAGAAAAGAAAAAAAACTGAAGTAATAAAAAAAGAGGAAAACACCAAAAAGGAGCGAAAAACGCCAAGATGAAGGAGAAAACAACCAAAAGAAGAACAAAATATCCAAAAAAGTACAAAATACTCATAAAAGGAAGAAAATACCCAAAAGAAGAAGATCCCCCCATGAAAACAAGAAATACACCAAAAAAGCCCCCAAAGAAGGAAAACCCCAGAAAAGAAAACCCCAAGAAAAACAAAATCCCAAGAAAAAGAAAACCCCAACAAAAAGAAAACACCCCAAAAGAAGAAAACCCCAGCAAAAAGAAAACCACAACATAAAGAAGACACTCCCCCAAAAGAGAAAACCCCAGAAGAAGACAACCTGAACAAAAAGAACCCAAGAGAAAGAAGAAAAATCTCCCCCAAATAGGAAAACCCCAGCAAAAGAAGAAACCTCCCCAAAAGAAAACCCTAAAAAAAGAAAACTCCCATAAAAGAAGAAAAACAAAAACCCAAACAGAACAAAATCCCAATGAAAATAAAACTCTAACAGAAAGAACCCCCCCAAAAGAAAAAGGTCCCCCCATGAAAACAAGAAAAACACAAAAAAGCCCCCAAAGAAGAAAAAACCCAGAAAAGAAAGCCCCAAGAAAAAGAAAATCCCAACAAAAAGAAACCCCAACAAAAACACCCCAAAAGAAGAAAACCTCAGCAAAAAGAAGAAAACCAAAATAAAGAAAACCAAAAACTCCCCAAGAATAAAACTCCCACAATAACAAGAAAACCCTAAGAATCCCCCCAAAAAGAACCCCCCCAAAAAGAAAAACCTATTGAAGAGAAGAAAACCCAAAAAAGAAGTGAACCAAAAAAAAGGAGAAAACAAACAAAAAAAAAGGACAGAAAAATACACACACAACCCCCCCAGAAATACAACAAAGAAGAAAAATAGTAAAAAACCAGAGAGAAAAAACAAGAAAAAGAAAAAAGAAAAAACATAAAAGAAAAACCAAAAATAAAAAAATAAGAAAAAAAAGAAAAAACAACAACAAAAAAGAAAGCAGCAGGGTGCCCTTCCCAGTAGTCCAGCCTCCCCTCTGGGGCCTGTAGGGGAAGACCAGTACAATTGGTCCCTTGGGTATGCAAGGCCAGGGGACTCTAGGGTCAGGCCAGGGGGCCTTTAGTGCCAGGGCGGGCCAAGGAAGCACCTAGGGCAGGCCTATGAGGCCAGGGGTGGTGTTAGTGGCAGGCCAGACCAGGCCAGGGTGGCCCTTAGCACCAAGAAAGGCCAAGGGATTCCTGGACAGGCCAGTCAAGGGAGCACTTAGGGCACTTAGGGCACTTAGGAGTGCCTTTAGTGGCAGGGTGGCCCTTATGGCACTGCCCCAGTAGGGGCAGACCGGTAAAGAGGGGCCACATGGCAGGCCAGGCCAGTGGGCTCCTTGGGCAGGATAGGACAGGCCAGCCATTAGTGGTAGGAGGCACTTGGCAGCATGCCTGGCCAGGGCACCCCTTAGTGGCAGGCGAGGGCACAGGGGCCCTAGGGGCAGCCCAGGCCATGGGGGTACTTAGCGGAAAGCAAGCCCAGGCAGGACTTGCCAGGGTGGTCCTTGGCTCTGGGCCAGTCTGGGCCAGGTGGGCCCATAGTGCAAGGCCTGGCAGGCTAGGGGCGCCCTAGGGGTAGGCTGGGCAGGGCCAGAGGAGCCTTAGGAGCAGGCAAGGCCAGTCTAGAGGGTCCCTAGAGGCAGGCTGGCCCAGTGGGTCCCTAAGGGCAGACCAGCCAGCTGGGCCCCTTAGCGTAAGGCCAGACCAAGGAAGCACTTAGAGCAGGCCTGCCAGGCCAAGGGGTCCCCAGGGGGGCCAGTCTGGGCCAAGGAAGCACTTGGGGTAGGTCTGGCAGGTCCTTAGCAGAAGGGGGACCTCAGCAGCAGGGAGGCCCTGAACGGTAGGCCTGGACATGGAGGCCCTTAGCACCAAGTGTGCTTGGACAGGCGGGCCCTTAGTGCCAGCCCAGGACAGGGCAGCTCTGAGGCAGTGGGGGTTTTGTCCAGGCCTGGCCAGGACCACCCTTAGTGGCAGTGGGGCCACTAAAAGGGGGCCTGTCCAGAGCAGCCCTTAGTGGCAGGCCAGGAAACGCCAGAGGTGCCCTTAGTGGCAGGGCAGGTAGGGGGCCAGGGACTCTCTTAGAGGCAGAGC
>NW_007727728.1:0-227 GCF_000696425.1 Galeopterus variegatus | reverse complement strand
TTTTGGCTAAAGTTCTCTTTGTCAAAGTTATTCTAGTTAATCCATTACTAACTTCCTTCCCCTCCTTTGCTCCTTTCCTTCCCTCCCCTCCTTTTTTCTTTCCTTCTCTTTCCTTCCTTCCTTTACTTTCTTTTGTCCTTTCCTCCCTTCCTCCCTTCCCTTCCTGCCTCGCCTTTCTTCCTTCCCTCACAGCCTTTTCTTTTCTCTCCTCCTTTTTCTTTCTTTCT
>NW_007727727.1:519366-520356 GCF_000696425.1 Galeopterus variegatus | reverse complement strand
TTTATAACATATTATATTGTTAAATTCTTAGATTATTATATGTTCTAATCTGTTTTGTGCTGCAATAACAGAATACCTGAGACTGCATAATTTATAATGAACAGAAATCTATTGGCTCAGCGTGGTGGAGGCTGGGAACTCCAGTATCAAGGTGCCGGCATCTGACAAGGGCCTTGCTGTGTCAACATATGGTGAAAGGCAAGAGGGTGAGAAAGCAATAGGTGGCCAAACTTGTCCTTTTATAGCAGCACCAATCCCACCCATGAGGGTGGCTCCCTCTTGACCTATCACCTCTTAAAAGTCCCACCTCTCAATACTGCTACAATGGCAATTAAATTTCAACATGAGTTTTGGAGTGGACAAACATTCACATCACAACATTACACTAGGGAACAACATTACACTAGGGTACTTCAAAAAGTTCATGGAAAAACTAGAATTAAAAGATAACACAAATATTTCCATAAACTTTTTTGAAGCATCCTCCTATAAGGAATTTATTTATTTATTTATTTATTTATTTATTTATTTATTTATTTATTTTAAAAAGATGACCGTAAGGGGATCTTAACCCTTGACTTAGTGTTGTCAGCACCACGCTCTCCCAAGTGCACCACGGTCTGGCCCCTATTAGGATTTTAGGATGATGTTTAAATCTTATGAGCACAAGTTAGGAGGGCAATATGTTGGGAAGCCTTGTGGATACAAAATTGACTTTATATTTACTTGTGTTTTTAAAATTAGGACATAGCTTCTGTGGGAAATTCCTCAGAATCTCTTATGTTTCTGGCTGAGAGTGAGTCCTTTTTTCAGAGTAGCTGTGCCCAAATTACCTACTTCAACAGAGATTTGACCACTGGTAACAAATCCTTTTCAGGACATGGTCGCCAAAGTAAAATAGACAGAAATTTTGATGAGTAAAATATCAATCATTAAGCCCATGAGTTTTATTCTAAAGGAAAGGAGAAATAGCAGCAGTTCAGGCAGTTG
>NW_007727727.1:516212-518569 GCF_000696425.1 Galeopterus variegatus | reverse complement strand
GCCAAAGTAAAATAGACAGAAATTTTGATGAGTAAAATATCAATCATTAAGCCCATGAGTTTTATTCTAAAGGAAAGGAGAAATAGCAGCAGTTCAGGCAGTTGTTTGTAAAATATGGTAGCAGATTAGAAGATAGCAGTGACAGGAAATGGAAAAGACAGAACTTCTACCACAATCTATGACTTAGGAAAAACATGAAGGACCTCAAAAGCCAATGAAGGCGTTAATATAATATTGTAGAATATAATGATTGCAGTTTGCAATGATGGCTCTAAGTTACTGAGTGAATAAATAATTAGTTCTCTCTTTTTAAAATAATAATAATGACAAAACAATGCAATGTTTGACATATTTCAGAAAGATTTCCATTAAAACACTAAGCAGGAAACTTTGCTGCCAGACAGATGATTTAGTTATCTGGAATATCTGAATATGTGAACACCTTCAGCAACTATGTTGGGTATATGAGATATCACTTTTCTAAAATAGAATATTTCTGTTCTAGGACTCATTTTTATCAGCAGGATCAGTGGTCAAAAAAGAGGTTATCTCCTAGGAGGGATCAAAAGTAACATAGTAAGGCATGTAAACAAATGGTTTACCAGTGTATTTTTTTTTCTTGCATTCAATTTTCAAATTAACTATTTTTCACTGCGAATCTTTATAAGAATTGCGAATCACACTAGAGAAAACAAACATACAAAGCAACGAGACCCACTAAAAAAGGTTAATCATATTTTAAAAAATGAGAAACTTACCCAGAAGCTTTCCTGTTATCTATGGGGTCTTCAGATAGTTCTTAATTAATGTACAATCTATGTCTCAAATTTACTCAAATAAATTGATTTGAAAATGTGTAAAAGTGTATATTCCATTGCTTGCCTCTGAGAAGAATACACATTGCATCGCATTCTAGCGATGAGCACCATTTTAGCATTCAGCTGGTGATTCCTTCATGGGCTGTAGCTTGGCTCATTCATCAGCCTGAAATGGGCTAATTTAAAATAGTCTGAGAAAGAAAAGGGAAAAAAAGCTAATTGTCTGCAAAGAGGTGCTAAGAATGAAATGAAAATATAGAAAATTAGGAGTTGAAGAGGTATCTTTTTCAGCTGTCGCAGCCTACTGTCTGAGGATGCGTACCAGTAATTTGTGACGATGTGTGGGTATTGAATGGCTCTGCACACAAAGCCAGTCTAGTGAGTGATAACTCCGATACCAGCTTTGACTTGAGTGGATTAGGTGCTAAGTGGGTTTAACAAAATTACCCAGAGCATTACATCATATTCCTCCCACATCTGTGACAGAAGCTATTATTCCTATTGGACTCTGCTGAAAATGAAGTGGTCAGGAATATGAAAGGAGTAAAAGGCTATGGCGATAAGAAGGATGGAGAAAAACGGGATCCTCATGATTAGCCATCAGATTTTGGAAAATGGGGAAGAGTTTTGCTAAAATCTGAAGTGCCCAGCTTAAAACTATATCTTGATTATACTTCTATTCTGATGAAGATTTAGCAATATTATCCCCAAACATCCTACTTGTGTATTCGATTCTGGGATAAATAGAACTCCACAAACATTTGGGATAAATAAGAACCAATTAAAATAACTCCTTCCTTCCTTCCTTCCTTCCTTCCTTCCTTCCTTCCTTCCTTCCTTCCTTCCTTCCTTCCTTCCTTCCTTCCTTCCTCCCTCCCTCCCTCCCTCCTTCTCTCCCTTCCTTCTTTCTCTCCTGTTCCCTCATTCCCTTCCTCTCTTCTTCACTCCCTTCTTTCCTCCATACCATAACCAAGTATTAGAACATGCACTGAGGACACAGATAAAATCATATAGTAACTGCCTTCAAGCAGCACACCCAGGTAATTATAATACAAAAAGAGAAGGAAACTTGGTAGTGACGAGTCTATGAGACATGAAGAAGAAACTGTCTGCCTTGGGGTAATGTAAATATATACATCAGCCACTGATCTAATGAAAGTGAAATGATCTAAAGTACCAAATAGTGGTTGAATAAATATACAAACCAGCAAAGCTGGGGTGCTTCTCTTTTAACCAGACAATAAGGATACTTCCCATAGAGAAGTACAGATTGTTAAAAATATATAATATTTTAAAATTTAAAATATCTGCTATCCAAAATGTGATGCAGTGTTACTTAAAAAGTTACATCATCTGGACCGGCCCCATGGTGTACTCGGGAGAGTGCAGTGCTGGGAGCGCAGCGTCACTCCCGCCGTGGGTTCGGATCCTACATAGGAATGGCCGGTGCGCTCACTGGCTGAGCGTGGTGTGGGCGACACCAAGCCAAGGGTTGCAATCCCCTTACTGGTCACGAAAAAAGACAAAAAAAAAAAAAAA
>NW_007727727.1:513687-515840 GCF_000696425.1 Galeopterus variegatus | reverse complement strand
TCTTAAGTCTGAGATACATTTGACAATTTTTTTCTGTTCAATCCATTTAGTGGATGCTAGTTTCTCCACAAAATACTATTGTTTTGTTTTTCCCACAGTGCAACTAAAAGAATATTTTAAACATTGAATTTAGATTTGAAGGAGGAGTAATACAATCTTATTCTATAAACTAACATTTTCTTTGCAATCCTTGAAAAAATAATTATGGAAGGAATATCACTTAATCTAATGTTCAACAATAACCCAGAGAGAGGCACAAGATAAGCCTGATGAACATTTGAAGACACAAACATAATACTTTCTTCAACGTTTACTCAGATATAATGCCTTATATATCTGGGACAGAACAAATGCAAACAAGGACATAGTTTTTACTGTGCTCAATAGAAACGGTAACATTTTGATTTCCATTTTAGTCAGTGACTTAAGAATTGTGATTTTTGATCTAACACATTGAGTGCAACATGTATTTTAAAAATTATTTGAATAGCTAAAATTCCTTTTCTTAAAATGAAAAGGGGGAAAAAGAACTGGAAAATAACCAGACTTACAATAAAAATTTGGTAATATCTATGAAAGAGCAGAGAAAGATTCAAATGTTTTCAAGCATACTGGCTCAAAACTCAAGTCAGCACAGAATTAAATATTTAGAGAGAATTTAGATTATTAACTTGGTTGTGTTATTTTTAAGTCAGATCTTCAGCTTCAATCAAGGAAAAACTTGCATTCTTATTTTCTATCTAAGAAATAAATCCCTGTCTTCTGTAATTACTGTCTTTCCTTTATATACTGTGTGTATGTGTGTGTGTGTGTGTGTGTGTGTGCATGTTAAAGAGGGTGTAGGTAACACTGAGGGAAAATGTCATAACTAATGGAAGAAGAAATGATTATTAGTGGGACCTCTGCAATACTGTGTTAGGAACAGGTCCCCAAATAGCTTCAGGTTGATGGGGAATACTTAAGCTGCCAATGGTTTAACTGTTACTGACAGAAATCCCCCAAGGCAGGGCAAGTGATGAGCAGTGAAAGGAGCAGCAGAACATGGTCTGGACAAATACACAATCCCTCATCAAACATGGAAACTGCCCAGATGCATCCATGTATGTCTCTAAGCCCACACGCAGAGCACCACCAAACTTGACCATCTTGTAGCACAGACATCAATGTCTCTCATATGTTTACTGACAAAAGCAGCATCCTTAGTGAATCCTGACATGGGATCAATCACCAAACAGAACTCTTTGGGTGTGGCTGCCTTACTCTTTAACATGCTTACTTAAGTCACAACTCTTGGTTTGATTCCCAGAAGCTCTTTCTTGTTTGTAAAGGAAAATGATATAACATTGTCTTTAATGTTGTTGTGAAAAGCTCTAAATACATTTTAGCAGGTGTTATTATGGTGTTTTTCTGATCATTTCTTGCAAACCATAGACGTGAAAACAGTAGAGTTTAAAATTTCATTATATTTTACAACTCTTCTGTTTCCTTGGGCTAATAATGATGGATTTTGAACCCCTTAGTTCTCTGTTTTTGTATGATGACTACCTAATCATGAAGAAAACTTATCCAATATATTATTGATAAATATTCTTATTTTTACCCTTATTTTATGGATAAGATTCTAAGGATATCAAAAACATTGAAAGTAAATAGTCATACATTTATTTCACTGAACTTATAGCTACTAAAATTTGCCTGGAAATGCAAATATGAGGTAAAACAATAAACGTCGAGTTAGGGAAATTCCCAACATTGAAAGCAAATACAGAGAGATCTGTCATTAAGATAAGTTTTAATATGATAGTTTAATAAGGTAATACTTAGGAGAGAAAAAGACAAATTCTCGCATAGTTTTTCTTTTAAAAAAGTGTTCCAGGGGCTGGCCCTGTGGTTCACTCGGGAGAGTGCGGTGCTGTTAGAGCCGAGGCCACGGGTTCGGATCCTATATAGGGATGGCTGGTGCGCTCACTGGCTGAGCGTGGTGTGGACGACACCAGGCCGAGGGTTGCGATCCCCTTACCGGTCAAAGAAAAAAAGAAAAAAAATTGCGAAGGTGGTAATGGGACTGACACTGAGAAATTTATACAATAACAGTGGTCTTTCAAAAATAACTTTGTTCTTTAAAATTCCTTAATCTTTTTTTTTTTTTTTTT
>NW_007727727.1:511780-512687 GCF_000696425.1 Galeopterus variegatus | reverse complement strand
CCGGGAAAAAAAAAAAAAAAAAAAAAGTGTTCCAGGGTGTTCTTCTTTTTTTTTTTTTAAATTCAAAGTATTTTAACAATTGCTCATACATATTTGTGGGATGCAGTGTGTTGATTCAATACATGCATGTACCGCACAATGATACACTTAGGGTAGACAGCATAGCTTTGTAGCAATTAGTCCACCACTTTTCCTCCCCATTTTTCTCCAGCCATCCACGCCCCAACCTCTTGTAACCATTTTCTACTCTCTGCTTTTATGAGAACCACTTTTTAAACAATTCCACATATGAGTGATATCATGAGGTATTTATCCTTTTTTTATTTTAATTTTTTATTGTACATGTTTATAGGATACAGTTTGTTGTTTTGATACATGTGTATATTGTGTAATGATCTAATCAGAATAGTTAGTGTATCTATCACCTAAATATTTATCATTTGTTTGTGATTACAACATTCAAGATCCTCTTTCTTGGCTATCTTGAAATATATGATACAAAATGATTAGCTATTATCACCCTAGGACACCAGAACTTATTCTTCCTACCTAACTGTAACTTTTTAACTTTGTACCAGCCTGCCAACCTTTCCCTAACCTCTCCCTTTCCCTGGCTCTGGTAACCACCATTATGCTCTCTATTTCTCTCTTTTCTTCCCTCTTCTTTTATTTTAATTGAAACATAATTGATTATACTTATATGTGGGGTACAGATTTGAGTATCAGTATTCGTGTAGAATATGTGATGATCAAATCAGGGTAATTAGCATATTCGTCACTGCAAAACATAATCATTCTTTGTGGTTAGTTAGCTCAGTTGGTTAGAGTGCAGCCTTATAACGTGAAGGTCATGGGTTCAGAGGCCTGAACCAGTCAGCCACCAAAAACAAAACAAAAGTCATAGTTA
>NW_007727727.1:510227-511735 GCF_000696425.1 Galeopterus variegatus | reverse complement strand
TTTTGTATAAATTGATTTCATTTCCTTTGGGTTTATACCAAGTAGTGGGTAAGACAGGTCATAGGTAGATCTATTTTTAGTTCTCTGAGGAACCTCTATACGCTTTCAATGGTTGTACAACTTACATTCCCACCAACAATGTAGATTTCCTTTTTTCTCCACATCCTTGCCAGCATTTGTTATTACTTGTCTTGTTAAAAATAGCCATTCTAACTAGAGTGAGTTGATATCTCATTGTAGTCTTAATTTGCACTTCCCTGATGATTAGTGATGTTGGACATTTTGTCATGTGCCTGTTGGCCATTTGTATGTCTTCTTTTGAGAAATGTCTGTTCAGGTCCTTTGTACATTTTTTAATGAGGATATTTGTTTTTTTGCTATTGAGTTGTTTGAGTTCCTTATATATTCTGGATATTAGCCCCTTGTCTGTAATTTACAAATACTTTCTCCCATTCTGTAGGTTGTCTCTTCACTTTGTTGACAGTGTCCATTGCTGTGCAGAAGCTTTAGTTTGATGTAGTCCCATTCACATATTTTTGTTTTAGTTGCCTGTGCCTTTGTAGTTTTGCTCAAAAAAGCACTGCCCACTCTCATTTCATGTAGCATTCCCCTATGTTTTATTCTAGTAGTCTCATAGTTTGGGATCTTAAATTTAGGTCTTTAATCCATTNCAGCCTGCCAACCTTTCCCTAACCTCTCCCTTTCCCTGGCTCTGGTAACCACCATTATGCTCTCTATTTCTCTCTTTTCTTCCCTCTTCTTTTATTTTAATTGAAACATAATTGATTATACTTATATGTGGGGTACAGATTTGAGTATCAGTATTCGTGTAGAATATGTGATGATCAAATCAGGGTAATTAGCATATTCGTCACTGCAAAACATAATCATTCTTTGTGGTTAGTTAGCTCAGTTGGTTAGAGTGCAGCCTTATAACGTGAAGGTCATGGGTTCAGAGGCCTGAACCAGTCAGCCACCAAAAACAAAACAAAAGTCATAGTTAAATTTATTTTTCTTAATTGACCCATGATAGTTGTATTTATTTATGGGCTACAGTGTGATATTTGGGAACATTCATACTGTGTGCAGTGATCACATCAGAATGCTTAGTATATCCATCACCTCAAATATTTGTCACTTCTTTGTGTTAGGAACATTCAATATCACCCTGACCAGCTATTCGGATAAACAGTACTCTGTTGTTGACTGTAGTCTCCCTATAATACTATAGAACTGTAGATTACATTCTTGTTATCTCTTTAATATTTTGTACTCACTTACCATTCTCTCCCCATCTTCACCTTCCTGCCATCAGTCTCTACTAACCACTATTCTACTCTCTACTTCTATAAGATCAACATTTTAAACTTCACATTTGAGTGAGAACATGTAGTATTTCTCTCCCTGTGCCTCTCTTATTTTACTTAACATAATTTTCTTCAAGCTCATTCATGTTGCTTTAATTGGCAAAATTTTATTCTTTTTGATGGCTGAGTAGCATTCCAGTA
>NW_007727727.1:502933-509070 GCF_000696425.1 Galeopterus variegatus | reverse complement strand
TTTCAGTCTCCTGCATGTGGATGTCCAGTTTTCCCAGCACCATTTATTGAAGAGGCTGTTCTTTCCCCATTGTGTATTTTTGGCATCTTTGTCAAAAATCAGTTGGTTGTAAATGTTTGGCTTTATGTTGGGGCTCTCTATTCATCCCATTGGTCAATCTGTCTGTTTTTATGCCAGTACCATTCTGTTTTGGTTACTAGAGCCTTATAGTGTATTTTAAAGTCAGGAAGTGTGATACCTCCAACTTTGTTCCTTTTGTTCAAGATTGCTTAAGTATACAGGGTGTTTTATAGTTCTGTACTAATTTTAAGATCATTTTTTCTATTTCTGTGAATAATTCATGAGCATTTTGATAGGAATTGCAATGAATTTGTAGATTGCTTTGGGTAATATGGACATTTTGATGATGCTAATTCTTCCAACCTATGAACATGGGATATCTTTTTATTTATTAGCACCTTCAGGTTTTTTCACTAATGTTGTATAGCTGTCATTGTAGTGGTCTTTCACCTCCTTGGTTAAATTTACTCCTAGGTATTTCATTTTTTTGTTAGCTATTTTGGATGGGATTACTTTCTTGATTTCTTCTTCAGCCATTTCGCTATTGGTGTATAGAAAGGCTACTGATTTTTGTGTGTTGATTTTTGTATCCTGCCACTATACTGAATTTATTTTCTAGTACTAGCAATTTTTTGGTGGAGTCTTTCAGGTTTTCTATGAATATGATCATGCCATCTGCAAATAGGGTAGTTTGACTTCCTGCTTTCCAATGTGAATTCCCTTTATTGCTTTCTCTTGCCTTAGTGCTCCGGCTAGAACTTTCGGTACTATACTGAATAAGAGTGTCTTGTCCCAGATATTAGAGGAAAATCCTCCAATTTTTGTCTATTCAGTATGATATCAGCGGTGGGTTTGTTGTATATGGCTTTTAAAGGACCCTAGAAACCCTACAAATACAGGGGAATTAAATGATATGCTCCTAAAGAACAAATGGGTCAAAGAATAAATCAAAGAGGAAATTAAAAAATTCCTAGAGACAAATGAAAGTGAAAACACAACATACTAGGACCTATGGGATAGAGCAAAAAAAGGGAATTTTGTAGCAATATTTGCCTACATCAAAAAGAAGAAAGACTTCAAATAAACAAGTTAATGTTACACCTCAAGGAGCCAGCAAAACAAGAATGAACCCAAACCCAAATCAGTAGAAGGAGAAATATAACAAAGATCAGAGTAGAATGATCTTTGAATTAGAGATTAAAAAATAATGCTAAAGTTCGAGGAAACAAAGAGTTGGTTTTCCAGGGTGTTTTTTACATGATGAAAAACATGACAAAACAACGAGCAAAAAGTGGTTAGAATCCTTTCATTTTCCAGTGATGTTTCTAGAGTAGACAGAAAGGTTTCAGATTATTTTTTCTAAAAAAAAAAAAAAAAAAAAAAAAAAATTCAAAAAAAATTTTTGGAGCTCTAGGTGGGGCAAAAGAAAAAAGAAGGGAGTGGCAGAATCATATATCCATTAAGAAAACTGGAGTCGAATTTCTTGGCAAACCACAGTTTTCTCATGGACTGCATGTTGGAACACAGTAGTATAAAGTATGTGCTTTATTTGTGACTAAGGTTACTGTGAGAGATAAATAACCTGACACATGTCAAGCAAGTTCAACAGATATCTGGCACATGTAACATTAATCAATGTTAGTTGCACTATTGTGTTGGATAGAACAATGTTTTCACTACACCCTCTATATTTATTAAAGTGCTCATCAAAAACTGTGGTGAAATAAGCTTAGGACACAATAAGTTAAAAAAGCCTGGGAACAATATATTGACTGTAAGCCATCTGAGATATTTCAATTGCCAAGAATGTATCATAACTTTGAGCAAAAGAGAAAAATATATAAGGTTTTCCAATTTTTTAAAAAATCCCATTTTAATGTAGAGAGACTTGTACACGAGCAGAACAAACTTTGAAAATGTCACACCCATCCCAACCTATACATCTACTTAGATGCCCCAGTTGAGTTTCTTACCCCTTTGGTAGATATTTCAGGAGGCTGTCAGTTAAGATTACTGCCAAAGTCAGAGCCCTTGATCTTATTTCCCATTAATTAAAAAAGTTTTGACTGTTTTTATGATGGTGGAATAAATTCTAAACTCTTTAGCATGGCATTCAATGACCTTGATAGTCATACTTTAACCCTTTCTTCCCACCTGTTTTCCAAGCGTACTGTTATGCCTTGAAAATACAAGGTATCCATGGTTTCTCACACTATTTCCCAAGTCTATAATGAATCCAAACTATTTCTCCACCTGAAAAGAACTACTCACTTCTGAAGAAAAAGCTCATGTGTCTACACCTCTGAGAAGCTTTCTCAAGACCATTTTCTAAAATAAGACCTCTGAACTTTTACACATTTTTAAATAGTTTAAACTATAGCAATTTTTAAAGAGCATTATTATCATAAGTTGTGTCTGAATTCATTTCTCCTACTTTTTGTAAGTTCATTGAAGAAATAGAATATGTCTTAATCAGGTTTTTATCTTCAGTGCTTAAAATATCTAGCTCCTAGTAGGTGCTCAGAAAATTGATTTTGAAAAATAGAAACACTGAAAAAAAAATATCAGAGCATAGGCCCTGCTGCTATGGGTTAAAAACAATATTTCCGTATATGGAAAGAAGAAAGTTTCTAGAACGTCTCTACTAAAACACAGATGTGCCTCAAGGCAGGTGTCTACAGGTATGCTTATCTGCAGGTAGTGAGTGCAAGTCAATCAAATTATACCAGTTTCTCCCAAATCCAAAATGTATTTCTATATTTTATTTTTTTTTCCTTTTTGTCTTTTTTTTCGTGTCCGGCAACGGACCGCAACCCTCAGTGTCGCGCCCGTACCGGACCGGGACCGGCAACGGGATCGCAACCCTCAGTGCTGCGCCCGCCCCTCGCTCAGCCAGTGAGCGGCCGGTCTGTATGTGGGATCCGAACCCTCGGCGGGAGCGCCACCGCACTCCCAAGCGGCGCACTGTAGCAGTGCGCCACCGGGCCGGCCCCAAAATGTATTTCTTAGTACCTTGTCAACAAGAGAATTGGGACAGTCACAGGTTACTTGAATCATGGGAGCATTCTTAGTTTATATCTATTGGAAAAGTGTGAACACAACCTACATGTGGGCATTTCATAACTAGTTTTTGCATTTAACAAATGTTATTGATTACAGTACCTTCAAATTGTAGGAAAAATGTACTATTCAATTCTAAGCAAGAAGTTATTTTTCTCATTACAGTAAACATATCTTACCTAATAAACCTTGCAACACAGAATACAGTGTATATATATTTTTTTAAAGAATAACTACATTTAAACTGTTTTCAAATTGATGAAGCCTTCTGGAGCTTCCCCCACAATCAGAAAAAATGTAAAGATTGTTTGATTTAAGTGGAAGCAAAAAATGAATTCTAACAGTCAAAAGTAAAAATATTGAATACAAAATTGACATGAATGCTACAATTTGGCATTTTAAAGATTGAATAATTTTTATTTCAAAGCTTTTATATAGGATTTCCTCTGAGTTCAAAGTCTTCCTCAAAACAGAAATAAAAACATTGTTAGCAATCACATATGTCCAGAAATTTAGGTAAATGAAAATAATCCAGGTAAGGGAGAAAATGGAAGAAGCTGACTTTAGGAACCTTTTACATTTACAAAGAATCATATTCTCATTTATTTATTCAAAAAGTCTTCAGACTAAAAGACAAGCCAGTTTGACCTGTTGATGCTATGAAGGCTTTATGCAGACGAAATTACCCGTTCTGAGAGCAATATCTTAGAGCAGTGCTTCCCGGCTTTTTTGATGTCAGAGAAAATATAGAAAATGAACACTTTGTTGGGCACCTGGCAATGAACTGATGGGACTGCTCTTGGTTGGAGGAAATGAGCCTGACCTACCATCATTCCCCACCCTGCTCGCTGCCTTCTCATCAGAATGACTATCATCCATTGCATCCATTGCATCCTCTGTGCTTTTGCAAGTTTCTTCTGTCTGGAACGATGTTCCCTCAATTTTTACACTGGCTTGTTACCACTCTCATTCATACCTCTGCTAAAATGCCACGTCTTCAGAAAGCATGTCTCAGAATACTGAACGTCTCAGAATCTACAATAGATTCTCCTATCATTCTTTATCCCCTATTTGATATTTCTTCACATAATTTATGGTTGTCTGATCTTATTCATCTATTTACTCATTTCATTAATTTTACTTATCTCCTTCAACTGTAATTTAAGTGCCAAAAGAATTAACATTTTCCCCTCCCTTGTTCATCACACTTTCCCAGCATTTAGGCTAAAAATGCAAATATTTATTTGATGAATGTATGAAAGAATAACTATTTCTTGGATCATAGGGTTTGTTGTTTCCCTCCTTTGGAAGAGCTCTACAATTTTCTTTCTCTTTCTTTCTTCCTTTCTTCCTTTCTTCCTTTCTTCCTTTCTTCCTTTCTTCCTTTCTTCCTTCCTTCCTTCCTTCCTTCCTTCCTTCCTTCCTTCCTTCCTTCCTTCCTTCCTTCCTTCCTTCCTTCCTTCCTTCCTTCCTTTCTCTCTCTCTCTTTCTCTCTTTCTCACTTTCTCACTTTCTCTCTTTCTTTCTTTTTGCTATCTTAAGCACATGAAAGCATACACACACCAGTGGCAAGAAAGTATTTTGACATGCTAACTATCGTGTTTATTTTTCCATGTTATTTTCAGTAGGCATGAAACAACTAAAGCCCTGTGGAAGTTTTCTCTAGACCACAGAGAACAAAACAAGCTAATTAACAACTTTTGATATTCAAAAAAACAGTTATGGAATAAAAAAAAAATTGGGATAATACCTTGTAAGTTAGTCTGTTATCTCCCACGCCAACCCTCATCATATTTTGGAAAGACATAAACATTCTTTAGACTGAGACAGGAGAAACTTAAAATTTGATGCGGAGGAAGGAGTGGGTTTGATAGAACTAACAGGTAATTTTGGATGTAGAGAACATGGAGGACTTGTGTTTCATTTCCCTCTGGAATACTCATAAAAAACCCAGAAATGTCCCAGAGTTGCCTCATGCTATAGCATGTTGTGAAATCAGTAGAATAGACCTAAGAATCTGGCTAATCCCAGTAGATGATATCAGATGCAATTATGTTTGGTTTTTCATGGCCACAGAATGGCATAGAAAATGTCCAAAAAACCCCCATGCCTTTGGAGGGGGATAGCAGATGGGTAGAGAAGCCTTCCACCCCTGAAAGGCTGCTCAGTTAGTATGACTTACATGAGCCAGAACCTGGAGGCCAGTTAACGAACTTGGATATCTCTGTAGATGTTAACGAAAATAGTTGGATTGGTCTGGGTATTAGCACAGACAGCTGTGAGGCCAACTGTGGCACTATATAAAAGTATTTGAATTTAGACACAACATAGGAAAAAGGAGGATTCCCTTCAAATTTTTGAGACAACACTGATTTGAGAAAGTTCACTCTCAATTATCTGGGTGTAAATTTGCCACTAGAGTACAGGCAGTTTCAGTTCTAGGAACAGGAGTGTAGATTTTATTGGATGAACTGTCTTACAGATAAGAACAATAAACTCATGGAAGGTAACCTAAACCAAGTGGAAACTAGGGATTGTTGAAAGAAGTAAACCATGTGAGATTCACCTGTACAGATTTACACATCCCAAGGGCAATCCTCACAGCCTGAGGTGCAAAGATGGTAAAACTCAAACAAAAAACATGTTAGTGGTTCAGGTGCCAGAAGAAGGTCAAGGCTACCAGAATGGCTAGAAATTGAAGGACATGAAATCCGAGAAGGACAACCTCTCAGAAGAGGTAGCTCCCAATCTGAGTTTAAACTCCTATCAAATAATGGACTGACCCTTGAACTGCATATGAATAGGAGATATTCCAGAAAGTGACTGGAAAGCAAAAAGCTAGAAGGCTAAGCAACCCGAACAGGTATTTCAGCTGCTGTTTACCACAGGGGAGATGAAGACTGGTATCCATTTAGTTAGAATGGTTGGATAAGGGCCGGCCCGGTGGCGCACTGGATAGTGCGCCGCTTGGGAAGCGCGGCAGCGCTCCCGCCCGAGGGGTCGGGTCCCACATACAG
>NW_007727727.1:500796-502222 GCF_000696425.1 Galeopterus variegatus | reverse complement strand
AGCAACACCGAGGTTTGCAATCCCGTTGCCGGTCCCTGGTCCGGTACGGGGGCAACACTGAGGGTTGCGATCCGTTGCCGGACACGGAAAAAAAGACAAAAAAAAAAAAGAATGGCTGGATAAGCACACTGGACTTTTCATTAAAACCAGAGAATGGTCAGGCACTTTAAAAGTAAAGACACAAGTTGTTTGCATATTAAGGAAAAGAGTAAGATATACTCTGCATAGTAAACATGAGAAAGCTGGTGTGGCTATGTTGTATAAGATATTCAAAGCCAGGACTATTAAAAGAGATAATGAAAGTCATTTCACGATGATTTAATAAAAGGTAAATTCATTGGGGAAACAAATACATTTGCATAAACAGCATATTTTTTAAATACATGATGCAAAAACAGATAAAATTTAAAGTGGAAATGGATAAATCTAGGATCTAGTTGAAGATTCTCATACTCTTTTATCAATCTAAATGAATGATAAATAAGATAGATAGAAATCTGTAAGGATATAGAAACATAAACAACCCTGAAAAGTAGTTTGAACTAATTATCATTTATAGGACCTTATACCCATCAACTTCAGAAAACAGAATCTCTTTTAGTACACATGAAATGTTCATAAAGATGTATTATGCCATAAGTCAAGTATCAATAAATTTTAGAAGTAGAAATCTATTACCCCAAGAATTATTTTAGAAATTAATAACAGTAAGATATAGAAAATTAGCCCCCAACTTGAAAACTAACCAACACACTTCTAAAGAATTACATGTCAAAAAAAAAATCACAAAAGTATTACAAAAAAATACCAAAACTTGTGGGATGCATCTAAAGTGTTGCTTAGTGGGATATTTATAGCTTTTAATTTTTGTAGTATTAAAAAGATTTAATATCTATGTACTAAGTTTTCCTCTTAATAATAAAAGAAGAAGTTAAATCCAAATAAGTGGAAAGACAGAAATAATAAACCTAAGAGAGAAATCAATGAAGTAGAAAACAGAAAAAAGAGAGAAAATAATCAAAGCCATATACTAGCTTTTTAAAAATAATATAAATTAATGATCTTTTTTGAAGACTGCTAAACAGGAAAAGAGAAAAAACATGATATAACAGAATCAGAAATTAATTATACTCTATAGGTATGAAAATCAATGAAAGGAAACATATTATAAAGAACTTTGTGCCAATACATTAGACAATCCAGATGAAATGAACAGTTTCTCTGAAAAACACACCTTACCAAAAGTGACATAAGGAAAAATAGAAAGCCCAAAGGACATCATAACTATTAAATAAATTGAATTTATAATGAAGAAAAAATCTTCCCACAAAGAAAACTCATGGTCAATATTGTTTGACTGTGAATTTGCCAGATACTTAAATAAGAAAAAAATGGCAATTGTATGTAAAAATATTTTATGTGGCCA